>NC_048230.1:36546789-36609931 GCF_002007445.2 Ailuropoda melanoleuca | reverse complement strand
GCAAAAAAGTAACAATAGCAAGAGCAATAAATATTTAAAATATTTACTGACTCCGGCAACATGAATTTAGAGACGGATCATAACATGAGGAGTGAAAGAAAGTTCATCCAGAAAACAAACATCACAGGAAAGTAACCTAGGAAATAATATGAAATACTGCAAGAGAAAGTGGGCCTTTGTAGGTGGTAACTGAAGGACCACCCTTTTTCCTTACAACTAAAAAGATACAACTGAAACAGGGACAATATTTAAGTTAAACTAACTGTTGTGTATCTAAACACGATAGGTAGGTTTCAGTCTGGTTACGGTAGAGGAAACAGAAGGTATACATTCACTTTACTCCATGAACAGGGCTGCTAAATATGGAGAACATATTTTTGTAAAGAATATAAACAATTTTAGAGTTTGTCTTTCTAATTTTCCAGTAAGTCCAGGTTATTGATGGTAAAATGACTCGATGCAAATACATATTAAGTTTTCATTTATTTTTCCTGCACTATTTCTGAACACCTGAATGAAACATTTCATGAATGGAAAGTTAATCTACCCAGAACTGGATGCCTAAAGCACTATGAGAAATTGGACACTTTTTTTGGATTTAGTCGACCACATAGAAGCATTGTGCAGGAAAGGTTAAGATAGGGACTTGGTCTTAAAGCCCAGAGTTTGATCCATGGTTGAAATAATCAAGGTGCTTTCTTTTCTTTTACATTTGAATGGGTTCAAATCACTGGCTTACTCAATTTTCACCCAGAGCTTAATGCACTGGGCAACCCCCAAGGCACAAAACTTTAAAGGTGAAATGATTATTTCTGATGACAAATGTTCTTACTGCTATCTGAAAAGTGGCCATTGTATAAGTTCTATATCTCCAGGAATGCTTTTGGATATGGTTGTATTTGTCCACAGCACCGCTGTCCTTGCAACTTCTCTATTATTTTTCATTGAATATTTTCCCCAGGGAAACAGAAGAGACTTAGCTTAAAACTTCCTTAAAAGGAATTTAAAACTTCTCAGTCCTCTTGAATTTTTGTGAGCAGCTTCATTCAAAAATCATTTTTTTTCCTTTTACAACATTACAGACAAGTTTGTAGAGGTGAAATAGAGGAGGTGAAATAGGAGGCAAGTTTAAGATTGACAGCCATCATATTGGTCGTACTGGAACAGTGGTCAGCCCTATGAATGCACAACTCCAAGATGACATCTACTTTGATGGCTTAATTCCTGCCTATGGTACGCTGAAGTTGCGTAACAGAAGTTACAGAAAATGAAGAGCAAGATAAAATAACAAAGCAATTACAATTGAGAACTAGAGATAGTTGCATGCATTGGCATTACGCTCTTGGTAAGTTTTGCGATTTATATTAAATATTAGAGCAAATAACAAACAAGATTTAAAAATGTGTTTAGGGTATGAAAATATCAATACAACAATGACCCATTTTCCTCCTAGTGCATGTGCACATGAAAAGCTTAAAAACAAATAAAAATATTATTTGACCAAGGGATGTAGCTAATTAAAAGGAGGATATTAAATCAGGCTTCCGCTGATGCACTTATTCTTAAGATATTAAATACAAGACAATGATCATAGATTTTGCTTTAGCAAAGCACTGGCATCCCATCTATATGCATTTCCACAAGAATACAATATCCAAGAATCAGGCACAGTGACGGTATTATGACACTAACACTCATAATCAAGTCAGAAATCTGTCTCATGATTGTGCTAATTGTTCTTCCCTATGTGTATTAACTACCAATATTCAAATTTCACTCAGACTTCATCTATGCTCTTTGTTCTGGATTTTTCACATTGGAATTTTTCTGTAACCTATGTTCTATGTTTACCTTCTCTAGAATCGGTTCTCAGCATTACCTCTATATTACTCCGCGAGTAAAGGTCCAGCGCATGAAAGTATGCTTCTTTCCTTTAACTCTTTCTCTTTTTGGATTCTGTGCTAAACACAAGGAGGAGAAACGGGTTTTTTTTCTTGGTGTTACCACATTGATGTGGCTCCATCTGAATTTGCCTCAGGCTATGAGGGAGGAGACAGTATGGCATGACTGTAAATGAAGAAAAATAGGGAAAATTAAGCAAAGCATCCTGTTTACCTTCAGCTGGAAAGCCGAGTAGAACAACCTGCTAAGCCACAGCCTTGTTTTTGGACAGATTATGCATTTCGTTAGCAAAAAGGTGGTTTTTAAAAGCACCTTTTTGAAAACATAATCACTGGACACGAAGAAAAAAATCGTCATTTTAGGGACCATTCCTGGAATAGGCAGACCTCTTAATTTATTTTAACTACTTGGGCAGGGATATTTCAAAGACGCAGTCTCTGGGTGTGTTGGCACCAAGATTAAACTGGGCAAGAGTTGTATCTTAAGTGCTTTCCTTGGGGCGCATCAGCCATGCATTACTTCTACGACCATTCTCTCAGTAGTTCTACCTATGAGTAACTCTGCAGATTATCCTGCCTCTATAAACAACCTGGAGTTAGTACAGATGGGGACAAAATATTTTGTGGGGTTCTGTGGAAATTTACAGTGGAAATCTTGCTAAACTATGCACAGACTCTATATGTAGTGGGGAGTCTCAGCTTGAGGAGCTAAATAGGATATTTGCCTTGCACTTAGGCCACGTCTGTAGGGCAAACTGAATAGGCTTAATCTCAAGAGAGACTGAAGAACCTTAAAAAAAAAAAAAAAAAAGGAAAAGAAAGTTGGAGTCCATTAAGATTGGGAGCAGGTATTACATTTAGTGGGACTTCCTGCATTGGTGACAGAGCTGGACAAGAAGACCCTTACCAGTTTTCCCCATCTCAAAATTCTATAAGTGTTATAAAAATTCTTCAACCCTTAGGGCAATGACAGATCAGACTCATGCTCATTTTTTAAATTTCCAGCTAAGTTAGTGGAATCAAAACTTGACCAGAAATTGGAAAAGTTAGATCCTAATGCTGGGACTAACCTAACTTACTATGGGATCCTGGACAACCAACTTACATTCTCTTTGTTTTGTCAGACTCATCCATAGACTGGAGATGTTAAGAGCTAAAATGAGAAGATGAGTTAATTCCTCTTTGAAGAAGTTAAACACCATCACAGTGGCCTACAGAACATATTTTGAATTATATATTTAAATGAGAACATATATGTTATGTAACAATTGTTAGCTTTAATTGCCATCATAATAACCAGAACCACAGCATCTTAGAACTGGGAGAAAAACTAAATTCACAGAGTACAGTGGTCTCCAGATTCCTTATTTTGTCAGCCAAACAATTAATTAAAGAAAGTCTTATTTAGAAGTGCAATATTTACACCTGTTTTGAGTAGAGTTGCTCTAATATCAGAAGTCAGCACAGTGTGCCTTCCATGAATTCACACAAAAAAATTCTTTCTCTTATACCAGTTCTAGGTACCTCCAAGCCATCTCCATCTCCTAGACACAGAGGTGAACCTCACTTGTTTATTCCCTTCCTACAGATAAAGAAATCCAGAGAGATTGCTCTTCATTCAATAAATATATGCTGAAAGTTAAACTGCTCGGGGAAATCACCCAATTAACTAAAAACAGAGTGGATGCTAGAACCTGAACATGCTGACTCTCTCAGGGCTGTATATGCCTCTCTCTTTCTCATTGCTTCCCTTTATGATCATGGAAAGATACACACAGACTGAAGAAAAAAGTTAATTCTTCAATAGTCTGGTAACACGGAAAGCTGCTGAGCACTGAATAAACACAGAGGGTGAATTCTTTCATCTTCATATATAAATCTATGTCTTTGATCAAAAGATGGAGATCTCCAACTACCTTTGACAAGGAAGGAATGGTTATCCACCTAAACAGATTAGGGGAAGACTCCGCTACCCTTGTGCATCCCAATTCATCAAGGGAATCCATCTCCTTAAAACCTGCCTTGATGTGTTTGGGACTTAAATTTGTTTTTCAATCTCTTTCCTTCTCAAAAATAAAAAATGAGGGGCGCCTGGGTGGCTCAGTCATTAAGCGTCTGCCTTTGGCTCAGGTCATGATCCCAATGTCCTGGGATGGAGCCCTGCGTCAGGCTCCCTGCTCAGCGGGGAGCCTGCTTCTCCCTCTCCAGCTCCTCCTTGTTTGTGTTCCCTCTCTCGCTCTCTCTGTCAAATAAATAAATAAAATCTTAAAAAAAATAAAAATAAAAATAAATGAAAGCAAACAGATGTCCTATTTGTGTTAATATCTCCATTCTAAAATAAGACATGGTGAAAATAATTGTCAGATATATCTTCTGTGTATAATGTCATAAAAATGAACACATCTGAAAAGGTTAGTGGTTGGACTCCCTGTGATTTAGAGCATGCTAACAAAAGGAGTACATTTCAACGAGTTTTTTAATGCCTACCATATCCCCAGTTAAAATCCAACTAGAAATGAGCTGGACTGAACAAGCAATAAGGCAAAATTTTTCTCTAGCTCTTCTTTTTCTCCAGGAACATTACCCACGAGGATGCATGACTAGAAAGGATAGCATAAAATATAAACAAACAAAACAAATCCGAAAAGCCCTTCATCTCCTTGGCCTAGGATTCCAGCATACTTGTACTTTTATATCTTCTTTCTTAATTTGTTTTCTGTTTTCTAGAAATTTCCAAACAGCTATAGAGTGATGTAATAACCAACATTAAGTTTAAAGTTATTTTTGTTGGTTAAGTGCTTATAAAATAATTATTGCTTATTTTAAGAAAATTAATAAAACATAAAACTACAAAAAAGAAAACAAGATCACTCAGAGATGGAATAGAATTTTTTTTCATTTTCTGCACAAATATATAGATATATACACATTTTTTTTAAAAACCTAGAATTAGAGTGATTCTCCATGATGATGGTAAGGTCACATGATGTGGCACAAAACACTCTGGACTGGAATTAGTAAGCCTATGATCTACATACTATTTTGCCATTAATTAGATGACTGATCCAGGCAATTCTCACATCTCTTGGATGTCAGCTTCCTCTTCTGTGAAAAAATAAACCTGAGCTAAATCTATTAAAAGCCCTTCAAGGTTGAAAATCACTAAGATGAATGATGATGATGATGATGGCTATTATTAATAACGAGTAATGTCATAAGGCACATGATATACATCGTGCACAGGTAAAAGAATCAGATGCAAATTGCCTTCATGTGCACTGCCCTAATATGAACACCTATAACCCACGGACTTAGGTAAGTCAGGACCTGGAGATGAGGAAACAGAATATCAGAGAGGTTATGTGTTAGATCTTCCAGAGGCCAGTAAGGACGAATTATTGCTTTACATTCATTCAATGGAGGGCCTGCAGTGCAAAAGCATTTACTTTTGCTACCTGGTTGAAATTCAGTCCCAGTTCCAAGGGGTGAGTGTCACAAATTCACCCATAAGCCCTCTTGCAGGTTCAAGCTATTGCTCCAGTAATCCAGAAAATAAACTGATGAAGTTCAATGGCCGCTACACATGCAATTGGCAATGAGAAAGGGAGTATAACAGTTGTCATTCAAAAGCAGTTCAGTACTAGTTTGGTTATCAAAATGACACCTAGGAACATCTGCATATTTGCAACAGTTTTTTGGGTTTTTTTTTTTCATATATGTTTACCTAATTTTATACTGGTGAATCATCCCCTTAGGAATGAAATGACTAAAAATTCCATGAAGGGTTGGGTGTCTTTTATTTTGGAAAAGTAATCCAAAGCCTGCAGCAAGAGAGCCATGCTCATTGGAGGTGCAGGTGGTATTTTGGGAACCTGGGCGTAGGTAGAAGCCTTAGGATACTGCCTTCCCCTCTACAAGCTCCAGCATGGTAATGTGAGAAGGTCCAGCGGATAACTGGAAATCCCCCTATGCCTAACACTCAGAAACATTCTTCTGGCATGTCAGGTAAGAATGAAGTCATATTTAAGAAGTATCTTACTATGAGAATCTGTATTCTCTCTCATATCAAAACCTCATGAGAGAAAAGCTCTAAAACTTCCAGATATTATCCAGTTTTCTCTAGTATTATTAGACACACACACACACACACACACACACACACACACACACACACACACTTCTGATATGCCCCAAACACACGGGGACTAAGGAAAGATAATCAGGCAGTGTCCTCTCAGGGGTTCTGGCTTGGTGTCAAAGCTGGTTAACTGCTATCCACCCACTTCCAGAATTTCCCCAGAATTCTGAATTTCAAATGGATTTATCCTTTTCTTCATTATTGCATTAAAAACATACCGTAGTGGAGCAGAGGCTGCCATGTTCTGCCTCAGGACTGTTGGATTTGAGATGAGAGCCTGTTGGCAAGATAATAATCAGAGAGTATACTCTGGTGAAGAAAATAAGTCATTCCAGGGAATTTGGAAAGCACTTAGCTTTCAAACCAAGACTGATGGTAGACTGGCTTGACACATGTTCCTAAACATTTGGGTTTACTTGATGTCTTTTCTGAAGCATCACTAGTATTATTTCTTTTTGTTGTACGAATGTATCATCAAGAAATTTCATTACAATTACGAATTTGCATTATCCAGAAATGATAAAACATTTAATTCCCAAGATAAGATAACACAAAATTATTTTATTTTGCATTTTTAATTATTTTAAAATATGTTGTGGATATGTTTTATATGGCTTACTACCAATAATAAATGTACACAAAATATCTAATTCCACATTTACCAGTTTCACAGTCCTTAACTTTCTCACCTCATCTGTAAGAATATTTACTAGGTTTTTTTGTGTATATTTATGTTTCTTTTTAGATAAGTAGAAGTAAATATAAAGACATGTTTTTGTTAATTTTTATTTTATTGTGGTAGGAACATTTAACAGAAATCTATCCCCTTCACAGCTTTTAAGGGTACAATACAATATTGTACAGCAAATCCCTACAACATACTCATCTTGCATAAGTGAAATTTCATACCCACTGATTAGCAACTCCTCATTTTTTCCCGTTTCCTGTTCCTATCACTTCACACCTGTTAGAATGGCTAATTATTGAAAAACAAAAACAAAAAACCTAAAAACAAAATACAAGTGTCAATGAGGATGTGAGGAATTTGGAACCCTGTTGGGGGTTGTATTGTTGGTACATTGTAAATTGGTACAGACTCTTTGTGAGAATGTAAATTGGTACAGACAGTATGGAAAAAAGTATGGAGGTTCCTCAAAAACTTAAAAATAGAACTACCATATAATCTAGCGATCTTACTTCTGGGTATTGACCCAAAAGAGTTGAAACCAGAGTCTTGAAGAGATATTATCACTCTCATGTCCACTGAAGCACTATTCACAGGAGCAAAAGTGTGGAAACACCCTAAATGTTCATGGAAAAGAAAGAAAATACATACACACACACACACACACACACACACACGCAATGGAATATTATTCAGCAGCATGGATAAACCTTGAAGACATTATGCTAAGTGAAATAGGCCAATTGTAGGGGGACTGCATGATTTCACTTACATGAGGTATCTAAAATAATTCAACTCAGACAAATGGTCACTAGACTTGTTATGGTGATCATTTTGTAATGTATATAATGTTGAACGTCAACATTATACGTCAATGTCACTTCAATTTTTTTTTTTTTTTTTAGGTAGGCTCCAAGCCCAGTGCGGAGCCCAATGTGGGGCTTGAACTCACCACCCTCAGATCAAGACCTGAACTGAGATCAAGAGTCAGACACATAACAACTGAGCCACCCAGGTGCCCCAATTTTTAAAAACTCACAAAATAAGAGCATAAAGATCTAAGTTATACTTTCCTCTCTTTCTTACCCAGATGGTAATGTACAATATATTCTGTACCTCACCTTTCTGTTTTTCATTAACAATATACCCTGGGTATTTTTCCAAATTGGGACACAGAGTGCTTGTTCTCTCTTACAGCTCTAGAGTGTGTTAGATGCAACTGTTTATTCAGCTAGTTCCTAGTAGATATATCCTTGGATGGTTCCTGGTTATTTGTAATAAAAATATGCTTTTATCTAGGTAAATATATAAGATAAATTTTCATAAGTGGTATATATCTGAGTCAGAAAAGCACATGAATTTGTAATTTAGATAAATATTGCCAATCGGTGCATTTTGAAGACCGTTGTTAAGTATTTGGGACACAAGTATAAGATTTTGTTCTTAGCACAGGATCCGGCAAAAAATCAAGTTGATCCAGATTATATCATTTACACAGGGCTACTCGTCAGAGTTGTTTGGAGGAGCTTTTAAAATGCAGATTCCTGGTTATACTCTGGAAGGTGTGAGTCTTAGGGTCTGGAGTGGAGCCCAAGAATCTGGATTTAAAGCTCTTTATCAGGGTGGTTTTAAGATCTTCTTAGGCTGTAGGCACTTAGGCTTTTGAGATTACAACCTACATTCTGTAAAACAAAATAAAATGACTAACATTCCACTATGTTACTATAACTAAAGGATTTACATAATTTAGCTTTCTACATTATTAATAATTTTGATTTTATAATTTTAATATTCTGGAGCTAATAAATATTTTCTCCTTATCAAACAGTTTAACAAGGTCTTTGAAAGATTTTAAGTCCCAAGCACTCAGTATGAAACAGCTCAGATGCATATTTGGAAACTGCTGGTCCATTCTCATCCATGGAACGATGCAATATTTTTAACCCTTACTTAGCATTTCTCTATCAAACACAATATCGATGATTTCAGATTCTTAATTTTATTCACTCTACTTCTTTGGAAAATGTGAAATGCAGAAAATTTTGATGCTTGGTCACTCGTCACTGAACCAAGGGGGGCTCTGAGAGGATCTATCTTGTTTGCTCTGCTAAAAGTCAAGGTGGCTGCAGACTGTCATCTTAAAGGGAATTAGGCTAATCTAAGAGATGCTAGCATTTAAAATAAATCTTAAAAGAAATAGTTTTGTTGAATTTCATTACCAGCCCCTGGAAGTCTGGAATTTGAGAGCTAGCTGTTATTTATTTATTTTTTTTATTTCCTTAAGTAATCTCTAAGACCAACATGGGGCTCAAACTCACAATCCTGAGATCAAGAACCGCACGCTCTACTGACCGAGCCAGTCAGGCGCCCCCGTATCTGATTATTTTTTAAGTTATAAGTCATGTGTCTAAACGACAATCTGTGACAAGTTTTGTGGGAAACTGATCTCGAGGAGAGTTTTATTGTTATTGGCTGGGGTTGGGCTAGTCCACTGGAGAGGAAGGGATTCTTGTGTCTGAATGGACATAGGCTTCACTTCTGCATGGGCCAGACAGGTTTACTCAGCAAATCTGCTATAGATTTAACCCAGATTCAGACCATTTCAGCAAGGTGAGGGGATCAAGTCAGAGAAAAGGGAGTGGGTGGGTGGAATTAACATCTCAAGCACCTGTTCTGGGTTGCAATAGCTGAAACACACGCTCTCCTGATGGTCCCTTGACTTGTCTGTGCATAAAAATGACTGTCAAAATCTCCATATAGGCCTTTTCTCATATTTTTCCAAATTCTCATTTCATTTTACAAATATGTGTATTAAAGTAGTAAATGGTACTAGTGCTAAAAATGTGATGATGTATCCATTATATGTGATGTGATATATACGATACCATATATATGTGATACCGTATATAATGGTGAAATATATGTCATACTATATATATAATAACAAATACAAAAAATATCAGTCAGCAGCATATTTAGGTTCTCTTCTATGTCTCTGTTCTTTTCACTTTCTTTTTAAAAGTAAAATGGATTGTGTAGACCTCTTGTTTGGGCCTCACGTACATAATCATTTAGGAATGTGGTCCAAAACTCATGAGAGAACTTGGATCATAATGATTACAAATTACTGGTTTCTTGTTAAAGGAACCTCACAGACTGTGCCATATCTATAATGCGAAGTTACTGTGACAAATAACAGCTTAGCCTTTGGGTGGTTTACTTCGTAGCCCAAGGAAGAAAGTGGTTTCTTTGAGGAATATTCTAAGTATGGCTGAATTTATGTCCATAAATAAGAAACTGGCTCAAAGCTTATAGTAAAGACACCTGAACACATGTTTAGTTCACGGGACACTCTTTTAGAAAATACTCTTGCATATAGGCAGCAATTGTCCCCTCTATGAGAAATCCTTATTTCTGGAAAGTTTAGGAACACCCCCAAATTCATAAAGTTCTGTTGTTTTTTTTTTATCAAGAATCACTCATATTTCAAATATCAACAAATGGCAGATACCATGAGATCGCCTAGATATGCATGGCACCTGGACATGAAGATAAGACTTTTGGAAAGAATCAAGCTACTATATTTCCTTCATCATATTTTCATTTCAGTATAGCACTGCAGAATGGAGAAGCATGGGCAGAATGCAGAAAGCCAGGTAAACTTTCCAGGGAGGCATGTGGGGATACACGGGATGGAAACTTTTAAAATTCCATACAGTTTGTTCAGGCAGAACCAACGATTTTAAAATGAACAGTGACAGATCAATTTTTAATGGTAACTCTATTATTTTTCTCTATTATGAATACTACTTTTTAGCAGACCATGAAAATTATGTTGACATTTGGAAAGCATGTGATTAATTGTAGCAGAACAAACATTCTGAGCACAGCCTCCGTTTAGGAAGGTGATACCAAGCATGGGCCCTGATTAGAACATTGTTGGCACCTATAGGAACTTGTCTTTTTCTTTTTTAAATCCACTAAATGTTAAAGATCCTAGGTGAGCCAGCGATGAATTGATATACACTGGAAGAACGATGGGTTGTGGAGATGCCCTTCTGAAAACACAGCTCTTCATTCAACTAAAATCTAAGTATGTTTCAGAAGTGAAACCAAATCACCCTACAAACTCTGAGCTGTCACACAGGCCAACATGGCCAAATGATGTTTACAGCTTATAATTTCCAATATTCTCCCAATCTTGCTGAAAGATTTGTGCTCAGACATTACAAAGCAGTCACCGTGTATCAAAGCACACATGTGAGAAATCTTATTTTTCATGCAGTGTAGTGATGTCATCTAAACTTTATTTTTTGTTTTTATTTTTATTTTTTTTTAAAGATTTTATTTATTTATTTGACAGAGAGAGACAGCCAGCGAGAGAGGGAACACAAGCAGGGGGAGTGGGAGAGGAAGAAGCAGGCTCATAGCAGAGGAGCCTGATGTGGGGCTCGATCCCATAACACCGGGATCACGCCCTGAGCCGAAGGCAGACGCTTAACCGCTGTGCCACCCAGGCACCCCTGTTGTTTTTTTTTTTTTTAAATGAAGATGTAGAACTGGCTCCATAAAGTAATGAGATGGGTTTTCATAATATCCAGCTATCCAGATTAGAAAATTGGGAGGTGTCAACTATGTCAAGACATTTCTGAACTACAGATATGTAGTCCAACTGCCCATTTTCTTTGATAATGTGGGGATACACTATTTAGCCATGAAGCAGAGCACAGTGAACCAACCCACGCAGGAATCACACTTCAAATTCTATACTTATCAGTGCCATGCTCACGCCACCTAAATTAAATGATCTGGAATATATGAGGTTTGTAAAATCCACAATTTATTCTGTTATTTCCAAAGAAAGAAAGACTGGGAGAATTCTTTGATGGAAAAGGAAAACTCAGGGAAAAATCATATTAGAATCTGGATCGTAACACAACCACCAAACTAGCTGGCTGTTAGGAATACTACAGTGTTTCTGAGACTGCCTTTTCAACAAAATCATACACATTTACAGTGATATCTGCCTTTAATCTGGGCTGTAAGAAAGCAGTGGGCATTAAGAAATGAGGATGAATGCAGTAGTATTCATCATGTGAGAGAAGCCAAACTTAGTGGCGCAGTTGTATGTGAGGGAAAATGCAGTTATGAAAATAATACACATAAAGCCCTTTCATGTTTGTTAGCAGGGACTGGGATGGTTAGATGTTGAGTCTATAGGCCTATGATGTGTGTATGCAAATCTTTAAGAGGAAAAATTTCCTACAGGATAATGAACCACGTATTGCAGAAAATATAGTATGATGTAACATAGGTTCAGGCCTGGCACAACAACATCAGTATGCCCTAATTCTAGAAAGGCATTTTTAAAAATTGCTTCTCTTGGCTGTTGGTGATGAAGGCACCTGCATCCTTACAGTCTCCAAAGCCTCCCAAGATCAACCAAAAAAAGAAAGGAGGGGCGCCTGGGTGGCTTAGTCGGTTAGGCATCAGACTTTGGTTTCGGCTCAGGTCATGACGTTGGGATGGAGCCCCTCATTGGGCTCTGAGCTCAGTGCAGAGTCTGCCAGAGATTCTCTGTCTCCCTCTCTCTCTGCCCCCCCCTGCACTCTCTCTCTCTAAAATAAATAAATAAAATCCTTAAAAAAAGACAAAATAAAAAGGAAGGAAGCATAGCTTGACATAGAAGGTTCCGCTAGGAAGTAAATGGCTGGGTTAATAAGATCCTAAGAAAAACAGGATCTCTAGAAAAACAAAGAGGGAAAAATTATTTCAATTTATATGTCTTATTACAGAAACATGTTGTATGTCCACAAATCTTTATTTATGTTTTGTTGGTGCTTACTTCGGGTACAAACTGTTTTGTGGTCATACAAGTGAGGAGTCACATATCCGCATTTATCTTTGTGTGGTGCCTGAGATTTGAAATGGTGAGAACAACTGTAGCTCACTGGGTAGGAAGGAAACAAAATGGGCGGAATTTAGATAGTGAAGGATTAGTATTATGGTTCCATATATATACACTATAAGGTATATGCAGTATGTTTTCATATCTTTTAAGATTTTATATTTCTTATGAACAAGTGGAAAACAACCTAATGTGTTGAATATTGCCTCTAGAAGAAGCGCCTCAAATCTAGAAAGCTTAAATGAATCTTCACTTTTGAACTCTGCTCATGTATTGTGTGGCCTTTAATTGCTGTTCATGCACGGATGACTTTCTTTTCACTCTACACTGAAGGCTTAGACTTACTTGCATTTAGTGTTCCTTATTCACTATAAGGTGTCTAAACGTAGATTAATTTTTGGTTATATTTTTAAACTTAATGGTTTTTGCATCTGAGAAGTACATACACATCAGTTCTAGAAAATTCTGCACCATTATTTTTTAAGCATTGCTCATGGAGGAGGTTTTTGGTTTTGTTTTTCTCCCCCATGTGTTACAACAATATAATATTGAGAGTTCTTTGGTTGGACTTCGATTTCTCTCTCCTTTGCTCTTTTGTGTGATTTCCTTGTGGGCTTATTTGTGGGAAAATCATTCTAGAACAATTCTGGGTTCACTGCTGGGACACACCACAGTGATACTAAATCAGTGGCCACCGACCCTGATAACAGTTTTACCATAATTTCTTTTGGTTTGAGGGTTCCTGAAATATGAAAATAGTGTAAATTTAAACTTTAAACTTGTGAAATTCCCAGGATTTGTGGTATGGTTTTGTCAGGGTTTTGTTTGTTTGTTTGTTTCAGCCAGAGCCTGGCAAATATAGATAAGTGTCCCTGCACTGCAAGTTTTATTTATTCATTTTTCCCTCACCTTCTGAAGCTGCTGCCCTTCAAGGACCCCAGGTTTAGGTAGAGATCTCAGTGCTAATTCTCAGCATTATACTGTCTCTGAATGGACAAAATAACCCAAATTCTAGGTTACTAGGTCTGACAAACACTTCTAGAGGCTTCTAAAGCATCACATGATTATTACACTGGTTTCTAGTTTCGACTTTGTTTTTACAACTAGACAATGTTCTTGTATATTTTGCAAGCTCGGCCAAAAAACTAAAATAAAATAAAAGCAATTATGTCACATTTATCCAGAATTTGTGGATGATTACGGGGGGGATATTTTAGATTATTGCAATTTACCCTTTTGCCCATAGTATGTACGATTTTTACAGTTCAAATACCCTTGTCTTAAACTCTTTGGCAATAAATAAAGGTCTCCCTGGATTTAAAACGCCCTGAACCCACTAGGAAAGGAATGCGTGTGCCCCAAAATCATCTGACAACATCTCTGAAGCAGAATCCTACAATCCATCTAGTTGGGTGTCAGCAACCTCTGGTGGGTTTAGCTGCTGCCATACCTTGAAGTAAGAGATTAGACCAACGTCCAGCAGCCTGTTCTCCTCCGGGTTTGAACTTTTAGAATGTTTTTTTTTTCCTCCTATAAGGTCAGGCTGCCATGTTCTGCTCTGTTCCCAGTGCTTTTCACATATCCTTTCCCTGGAGACATGTGAGAGGCCGTCTGCTTACACAGGATGCCAACAGATGGCAATATTTTATCATTATTACACAATCCAGAGACCCTTCATTTGTGGCCTCAGGGAGCATGAGGAGTCGGCTCTTTGGTGTGACACATGTCACCGAAGCTTCACCCCCCATTAACCGTGCTGTTGTTTGTGATTGTTAAGCTGCGTGTCTCGCCGTGTGTCACATTCTTGACTTGTACAAGGGTCCATTAGTAAGTAGCATCTGAGTACCGTGAGTCATAGAAGGCCCCATTCTTGGAAAAATAAACACTGCACATTCGGCTGAGATTAGAGCCACTGGCTGGTAGTGAACTGGATGGCGTTTCATGTAAAAGGCTGTTTCTGTTATTCATCAAGGCCTTCTCTCTCCCTCTATCAATACACTAGAATTCACATGATTGTTGCATGGCATGTCCCGTTCACAAACACAGGCTGAGTGCTCACCTTGTCTCTGCTGATACTCAGGGCTCAGTCCGTGACAATGCAAGAAGAGGGTCTGAGGGGAAAACAGGAGCCAAATATTTCAAAACCATCAGGAACTCTTAGGAAATTGACTTCACGGTTTCCAGTGAAAGATGTTTTTGATTTGTAGATCTATTTTCCAGCAACTTGGTCCTTCTTTTTCTCCTTATCATTTCTTTCCTCCCCTCATTCCACTTTGTGACTCCCTTCCTCGCTCTTTTTCTTGTAACTTTCATGACTTCTGTCCTTTTCTTTCCTCCCTCACACCTTCTTTCACCACTCTTTCAGACTTTCCACGTCATCCCCTTTTTGGGTTCTCTTTCTCTTCCCAACTTGCATCTGCAAACCCTGATCCTCAGGACTCCAGCCCAGAAAAGGCATTCCGGTTCTTTGGAGCTGGCACCAAATTGCTACTGCAGCCTTGCCAACCCCACCTACACAAGGAACTGAATTTAAAAAGAGAATTCCCCCCAGCTACCATCTAACCTAGCCACTGCCAGCATTATAATTTGAAGTCATCTAATGGTTAAAAACTGGCCTGAGACTAAAGAAAGTCAGGCAGATAAATGTTCCAGGTTGGGTTTAGGGAAAGTTTTGGGGTTTCTCTATGTACATGCAACTTTTGAGGCTACATTTCAATGCTTGATCCCCTTAGCAATCTGGCACATTTGCTGTTTGTGTTTCTCTTTTCTAACTTTTTTTTTTTTTTTGAAGTGAAATTTTGGCATTTCTTCCAGGAAGGAGGGAGCAAGAGGGCTTTGGGCACTGCTGGGAGGCATGAAGGCAAAGCTGCACGAACATCTTTACAGACCATCTACCCCACTCAATATAGGGTCATGACCATGTAGTCAAACAACCAAAGGTCAGAGGGGAGAAAACAGATGGGGAGCCTAGGCTCCCAGATCACACACCTTCTTTCAAAACCTGTTTCAGAAAGCGGGTTTCTGTGAAAGCAGATTTCCGAGGGTAGTGCTTTTATAAACACTCCACTCATTTCTCTGGCCTGTGAGAGGTGTTTTGTGTGGGAGCATTTGCCATCAAACAAGGTTTTATTGAATATCCCCCTTGTTGTTGTTATAATAATCCATGCTGATATAAACCATGCTCCATAAAATGCCACAATACACATCCACTGGGCAACGCCGCAGGGCAGGCTCAGGCCGAAGCTCCTCGGGCAATAAAACCAAGGCCGCCAGAAACACGCTGCCATTTATTTCCCCGTAATGTGCTTTCTCTCTTTCTCTCTCTAGGCAGATTTTCCTCGTGTTGAAAGGGAACCTCTGGTCAAAAGTCAGCAAGCAAAGTTGTAGAAAGCTTTGATAGTCAGTGAAGTGAATCATGGCTACACATGGCAGTGGCATGCACCAATGGAGCCTCTTGCTGGGTGGACCTCCCTCTAAGAGCAACTTCTGGTCATCAGTCAAAGGGGCCCCCAACGAGTTTTGCACAGCCAATGGTTTCACCAGCTCCACAGTGCCTGGGTCCCAAGTTGCCCTTTTCCACAGGTATTGCTAAAGCAAATAGCAGACGGTATTTACTGGGTGTGATGCTTTCAATCACATTAATCTAGCCAGTAAAAAAATTTATGACCAATAAAAATTCCGCCATGACATGGCTGATTGGAGGGAAGGCTGCATGATGGAAATTCAAGCCACGCCTCTGCCTCTAGCTAGACTGTCACAAACCTTGGAAGGAAGCAGGAGTCGGGAACGAGAAAGACAGAAAATCTCTGGGGTTGTTAAAACTAACTCAAGGGTAGATGGATAAAACTCTTAAATCATTTAATAAGTCCAAACTCTTGGAGTTTGGAAGGTGAGTGACTGAACACCTACTTTCAAAAGCTACCTGGGGAAAGTACAGATGTAGTCCTACTTCCATCAGAAAATTGCCCTGGGGTCCTTCTAGCCCTATGATCACATGCTTATTTGTTCATAATAAAATAAATATTTTTAGATGCAATCCTCGAAAATGAACTATAAGGATGCCTGGGTGGGGACTCTCTATCTGGTTTGGAGCCAAAGGGGAATGCAGCTTCACATGCTGTCTTTCTCCTGGTGGATTCCTACATGACTTACACAGATCCAGAAGGGCAATGACTAAGCTCTATTAACATTTGTGAGTCATTCCTTCTTTTCCCAATCCACAGTGACAGTCCTCAGACTGCATGGTTTCAAACACATACTCTCCAAATCCTACTGTTCCATGGCTTCTCCCTTGAGTGGGCAGCTGATCCAATTATTTGTTAATGATCCCAGACCACACATGGCAATGAGGATGTTATTTTAATGAATTTATATTGGAAGTCATGCCACTGGGAGTGAGCACCTGATTAGATAATTGTGGTTAATACTTCAAGTAGCTTATCCAATATCCATTATACCATTCTTTCTTAGTAATAGAACCTCAAATTTAATCTGTGTGGCAATGTGCCCAGCCAAAAGACTTTATTTGCAAAATCCCTTGCTGCTAAGGGTGATCAATAAGACGTAATTTGAAGTTTGTGTGTGAGACGTTTGAGAAAGCAGCGTAAAGGGGAGTAGAGTGTTGGCATTTGCCCTTTCACCCTTCTCAAACTTCCTTTTATTTCCCACCTAGAGTGAAGACCCAAAGGCTAGAACTCCAGTGACATCATGGAGTGTGAGATGAACTTAATTATGGAAACCTCTTGCTTTAAGGAGCAGACAGAAAAAAAGGAAAGAAATTTGGGTCTCTAAGGACTGGATCATAGGATATGATCTCTAGACTGGCCCCCTTCCCGGCTGCTTTCTTTTGAGAGGAAAGAAACTTCTGTTGTTTAAACCACTGTTCTTTCCAGTGTCAGCAGCGGATTCCTGATCCCTGATCAGAATCACAGCCCTAGAGATCTCAAAGTTCTCTCCCAAGACCATTTATTTACAGCACTTCCCCACCCTCAACAAACGAACACTCAAATCTCCAAACACATCAACAATATTATTTTATAATTTTTTCTGATGATAGGCAATTTCCTCCAAAAAGCAGCACTTTTCACATGACCTCTTACATATAGGACACACTTTAAAATGTTTGCTGGAACACAGCTGGCAACATGAAGTACTAAACAGATCACATCTTTAATAACTGTAAAGATCATGCTTTTGCATCTGATACCTCACTTACTAGCAATGTGACATTAAGCAACTGACTTGACCCTCAATACTTGTGATTACAAAATGTGTAAAACACTACCAACCTGGGAAAGGTATTGACAAGGTGGCAAAGCATAAATTTAAAGTAGACAGTGCGTAGCAGGTCTTAAGAAATTCCATTCTCTTCTGCCTTCCACTTCGAAACTTGAAATTTCATACTTTGAACGTATTGGTTCATGTTCTCTTAATTCATTCTTGGGGACAAAGACAAAAATCCTTCTGCCAATTCGTTATTGACCATTATATCTTCTCATCTCTGCTTTCCCAAATATATATTCCTATCACCCCTCAATGGTCTCCTCTCTATATCACTATTAAATGAAGACATTAGCATACAAAAATTTAAAAAGCAAAAAAAAAAAAAAAAAACACCAAAAAAAAAAACCAAAAAAAAAAAAAAAAACCCCACATNCAAAAACAAAAGCCCACATACTCAGCCTGCCTCTCTCTCTCTATATATATATATGTGTGTGTGTGTGTATATATATATATATATATATATATATATATATAATCTGTTCATTCTAAGTCCAACACCCAATTTTCCTTTAACATGTATTTTCTTAGGTAAGACCCAGCAGCCCTTAAGGTCAAGGCATATGATTGCCTTTGCAGAATTTGATGGAATATACTACAATACAATATACAGAAATTATCGGGGGTTCATAGAGATCTCTTCTGAAATCATAAACCATTGATAAATTAAGCAGCATTTTATTTGTATCATTCAAATGGCAAGGGCATAATCCAGCATTTAGTGTTGAAGGGTTAAAACATGGACTCAGACAGACCCACGTGCCCATAGATAAACTGACCTCTCTTAATTAATTAATGTTGTTGTTGTGAAGATTACCTGAGACAATGCACACAGAGAATATAGCAGACTGCCTGACATGATGATCACTCCAGTATTGGTCCTTCTGATCATCATCATTATCACCCTTAGCATAGGAAACAGTAATGGCTTAACCATTCACATGAACTTTCTTCCATCCTTTCCCCCCACCCCACAATGAGAGTTTATTTTCAGGACTTACTATAGACTGATTTCAAGTCCTTTGTTTGTCTCTCTAGCAACTTCAAAATTATTTCTTTTAGAAAGAAATGGGAAAATGAAGCAACAAATTGGGGGTTATGAAAAATGTACACATATTCCTTTAAGTTAGAATTTGTAAAAATGCCATTTTCATTACACTTAGGTATAATTTCATAGCAGGGTAGATAGTCTCAGTAAACGGACCTGGATTTGAAACCCAATCTCACTTTTTTGCCACTATGAAAATTGCCCTAGGCAACGAGCTGCTCAAAGTTGCAGCCAGAATGCCTGCCTCTCACGTTTTCAGGAAAACTCCATGAATACACATATTTTAGACACCTACAAATCTGTGACATGGCAGTCACACAAGAGACAGTTGCTTTCTTTCTCCAGTTATGTGTTGTTGTTCTCATGTCCCTGTCTACCAACAAAGTTCTTGTCTCTACCAAGAGGAATGAAAAGGTCTTTCTGATGGGGAAGTCAGGAATCTGCTGAATGAAGAAGGAAAGGAAGGAAAAGGAAAGTAGCCGAGTGCCTGACAACACAAACACTTAAGTATTCTGTTTTGTTCATACTCCCCTGCCAGTCCTCATGCTGGTTTCAGCCTGGCACCTCACCGCTGTCTAGAGTAGTACTTGAAAAGCCACACCCAGGCCTGGGATCCCATCACAAACCACCACCTCTTACAATAACAGTCTCTATCCCCTTAGTCTTTGTATTTCTTAAACCTCTGACATAGGAAATCATCAGGGACAACGCCCCAAATTAACCAAAATAGTCTATAATAAAGGTTTTCAACCATATGATTTGGGACATCTGGAAATCAAGATACCCCATCTCTATAAAATCCAAGGTAATTTTGTAAGTATTTATATGCTGTATTTCAGGAATGAAACAAACAAAAATTGCCCCACATATTTAGGGAATTCCACGTTCCCTTGGAATAGAGTCTAAAGTGCTCATTCATGGAATGAGATGCTTCCCTAAAAGGAGTAAATGTGCTCACTGTTCACATTCAGAAGTCGTAAGGAAAGGAGTAGTCCTGACTGGTGCTCACACTTTCAACTACACCTCTGAATATCTTGATTTAGAAACTCGAAAGGCATTGCTGAGCTCGAAAGTCAGTTTTTACTTTGGAGCCCTGACATCACTTATTGGGTGTTGCCTAGAACTGAGTGGCCCATTAAGGAACTGAGAAAATTTCCTAAACCCATTTCTGGAATGGGGACTCCTGATTCAAATGCCCATCAATACTTAAGACAATTGTTCTAATATCACCAACTAAGGACATTACATGTTAAATCTGATTATTAAGCGATGACAGAGGTGGTCCATTAAGTTCTCGTCAACCTAGAGGAACACTGGAGTTATTTATTATCTTTATTTTCTCTAGCATAGCTTTGGCCAGTATCTTAGTCTCCACATGCTCCATGTAGCCAGAAATACCATGCAAAAAACATTGGTTTTGCTAAGTCAGCATGACACTCTCTTGGAAATTGCTGTTCTCCAAAGCCAATTCTGTGCTATTGAAGAGTGAATAAGATACTGATTCCAGGAGATGAGGGTTCCTTCTAGGGAAAAAAAAATCTTTAACACATACAGCCATGCTATTTGGAAACAGACGGCAGATGTCATTTTAGGTAGAAAGGTTTGGCAAGCCACTGCTGGGGTGTCCAACACACCTAAATTTCCCCATCACCACTGTGCTTGCAGCTCATACTCTATGCTCTCTCCAAGTCCAATGCAAGCTTAAACATCAACTACGTTCCCAGGCTTTGCATGGTTTGGGGGCAAAATGACCACATATCACACGATTTCCATCTGAAATCATGGCTTGGCCTACATGTACTGAAAGCTTTGCAAACTTCAGCGAAACTCTAGACTTCCCTGGCCTTGGTATTGGGGCTGGCAGCAGAGGTTCCCCACAGCTGTGGCAGTAATACCCGGGTGAGTGAATATTTTCATTTTCTAAGCAGGTCCCAGCTGGCCAGCACTTTCAGAAGAGGAGTGGGGGAGAAGACAAAGATATAGCAGAGAGAGAGAGAGGTGGAAGTTGTGAGATAATAAAAATTATATTCTGCTTCCTAAGTGTATGGTTTTGACTCTACAGAAATACAAATTTCTGAAAATCTGGGTTAAGATGAGGTCAGAGCCCCAAACAACCAATATTCCAAAAACTCTGAGATTTTCTATAAAAATAGCAGTGCTTTTGCCACAGTCTGGGATTGTAACCATCCATGGGCCAGAATGCCAGGGAGCTGGGCAGTAGGTTATTTGCCATGAACAGTGGGAAAAGACTCTGGCACTTTCTCTCCTATGGGACAATCTCTTCAAGCACTGATTTCTGTGTAGGCAGCATGGCGGTATGTGGCAAGAAATGAATCTGGTTTGGAGATGCTTGTATGGCTCTGAGAAGACAGTGCCTGCAATTTCTTCTGTACTCTCATTAGCATCAAAACAAAGATCTGTGTTAATTTAAACAGACAGGGTCAAAGGCGGGGGCATGGGGAGGCAGGGAGGAGGGCAAAAGAGTAAGTGTTCTTCATTTTGCTGAACTCTACCATTAAAATTATGGAATCAGCGCCTGGTTTAGCATCAAGCCTATATAGTGTTTATAACAATAAGCCGACATTATCTTTATTTTTAAGAGTTATCAGGGTGTTTGCTAATATTTTATAGTAATCTGTCCTAGAGTAGAAGGCTATGGAAAGTGTTGATGAGGAGGGTTACATGGATGGTTGAGTTGCCAGATAAATACAGGTGTCCCATATTTATATTTGCTAGTCTGGCAACACTAGGTAAGAAGTAGTTATTGAGTTAGGAGATATTTTGGGAAGCAAATGGAAAGAGAAGAGTTGACCCCAAACGAGTTGGACTGAATCCCAAAGTTTTTTTGTTAGTTTTAACATGTATATATATTCCTTGCTTCTTCCATATTCCTCATCACCCTCTTGGGCCTACAGTAGACTCCCTAAAAATGCTAATTGATTCATTGATGGATAAAAGAGAAAAAGGCCAAGACGAAGCCAAAGTAAATAAGGTTTCTGGTTTGAATGTTTTATTTCATGGGCCAGATTTGCGCATGCATTTCACCCTTTGGAACACATACTTTTGAAACTGCAAAATATAATGCATTTTAAAACTCAGGTACCTTTTAAAGTCCCACCCTGCTAAGTCTCAGGTTATTATTCATGCTTATATCTTAATGGATTCCACAAATCAAATTTTCATTTTTCTTGGTGAATATGGCTGATACTTACAAATGAGTATCACTTACCCCCCCACCCCCAAACCTCTTATGGAGCCAAAAGCCCAAAGCTATAAATATAGAACACTGTTAGGAGGCCTTCTTTTCCATCTCCCACCCTGCCACCTTAGAAGGTAATGGATTTCTCTTTTCACAGTGTTAAAAGGATCAGTAAATCATTGGGTCACCTATTGATATGAAAGCCTTTTCATTTGAAATGATTATTGTTTTAGCAAATTGCAAAAGAAAAATACAAAAGAGCAAATAAATCAAGAAAAAAATTACAACAGGTTTTTATGAAGTATGGGTGGAGTGGAAAAAGTGATCTTGGCTTAATTAACCACACTTAGTCATAAGATGCAGGGAGCAGAGGCTTTAAAAAGTCCAGTTGGGGCTGTGTTTTATACACACACACACACACACACACACACACACACACACACATACATATATACACACACACATATTTTTTAAGGTGTTAATTTCCATCACATCACTCTGTGCTGGGTTACTACGAAAAAAACTGCTGAATTTTGACCTTCATATGAAATGTTAAAACCACACTCCCTCTGGAAGGCACAATTGTCATGAAATATTTTCTCTGCATAGTCACAGAGGAGTATCTCGGTCCAGGTAACAGATGCTCAAGATCTAGGTGTATGTTGCCTGAGGAAATAAGGGCATGATTATCTGATTAAGTCTGGATTTCCTTTCTATCAGTAACATCTCATTTTTACCTCTACTTGTTGACTCATACCATTACCTGTGCTTTAAATATCTCAATCCCTACAATCTCCTATTGCTAAAAAAAAATGAACCGTTTCAATTTTATGGCTCAAGTCAATCCTCCTACCTACCTATTGTGCCACTAAATTCTCCTTTCCTAATTAAACAGTTACAGCATTTATAATTGATACTACACACCTGGTTATACACTTTAATACTGGATTATTAAATCCCTTGTATTATCTTTTCTCATACATGGACCTCATCTCCAAAATTACTGAATATACCCTAAGGACTTATACCTCTCTAGGGTGTTTTAGGACCAGTAATCATCCACCCAGAGTAATAGGTACCATACTTGCAGAATGATGCAACATACACTCCTTAGGAACCTATTATTATTTCAAGCAACTTATTTTGAGCAAACATGTGACAAATTAGAATGAAGGAAAAAGTCTAAGAGGTTAAAGCAAGGTGGGCACTGTATCTGTATGTGTTCTCTATAGAAATAGAATGAATAAGAACCAATGGAAGAGATATATATATGGAGAGAGAGTGAGTGAGTGAGTGAGTGAGTGAGTGAGTGAGTGAGTGAGTGGGAGAGAGAGAGAGAAAGAGAGATTGATTTATTTTTAAGGAGTTCACACAATTGCAGGGGCTGGCAAGTCTGAAATCTGTAGGGTAGGCTGTTCGGCTAGAAATCAAAGCAAGATTTGATGCTTCAGTTTTGAGTCTGAACATCTGCAGGGCAACCCAGCAGGCTGGAAACTCATGCAGGATTTCTTTTTCTTTTCTTTTCTTTTCTTTTTTTTAAGATTTTATTTTTTCGAGTAATCTCTACACCCAACATGTGGCTTGAACTTACAGTCCTGCGATCAATAACCACACGTTCCACTGGCCATGCCAGCCAGGCACCCCTCATGCAGGATTTCCATGTTACAGTCTTGAGGCTGAACTCTTTCTTCTCAGGGAAACCTCAGTGATTTGCTCTTGGGGCCTTCTACTGATTGGATGAGGCCCACCCACATTAGGGTAGTTTCTTCTACTTACAAGCAACTGATTGTAAATGTTAATCACATTGGAAAACACCTTCACAGAAACATCTAGACTACTGTCTGCCCAAAGAACTAGGCACCATAGCCTAGCCAAACTGACACATATACTCAACCATGACAGGCACTTTGCCACTTACTTTGATGTAGGTACTGGTGCCTTCTATCCATCCACAACCCCCAAAGCAAGTTCCTGTTTCTTTGCAGAAGTTTTTTTTTTTTTTTTAAAGATTTTATTTATTTATTCGACAGAGATAGAGACAGCCAGCGAGAGAGGGAAACACAAGCAGGGGGAGTGGGAGAGGAAGAAGCAGGCTCGTAGCAGAGGAGCCTGATGTGGGGCTCGATCCCATAACGCCTGGATCACGCCCTGAGCGGAAGGCAGATGCTTAACCGCTGTGCCACCCAGGCGCCCCCTTCCTTGCAGAAGTTTTCTATGCAACAAATACCTGTCAGTGCCTATGATCACCATGAAAACTAGATATTTTTTTCCTTTTAAAATTCTTGTTAGGTTAATCTTAAATATTTAATTTCTCAATCATACAGCATTGTTTGGAAGGAATGTTGGCATTTAATTGGTCCAGGAAAGAATACCAGCATGCAGAACCATTACACACACACACACACACACACACACACACACACACACACACTCTCTCTCTCTCTCTCTCTCTCTCTCTCTCTCATTATTTTTAACAAGAAGATGCTGAGTCTTCATTCTGAGATGCCATGTTCAGCTTAAGGAGCTATGCGAGAATACCAGTGTCTCCTTTCCAGATCAACTGATGAAATTCAGCTGAAATTATGGGGCATATGCATAAAACTTCATCCTGATATGAGTGCCTGATGGCAATGACCACATGTCATTATCTTCAAATCCACAGACACTAGCACATTGCTATTGGCTACGGTGCAAGCTAATGATACATGTGCGGAGGGTGCTAGAATCAGAATAAATTTGTGGGCAGAAAGGGCTTGCTCAACTGTCCAGGAGCATCTACATTTCCTGAGAGTGTGTTAGAAATGCAGAGTCTCAGGGGCCACCCCAGACCTGTTCTATCAAAACCTGCATTTTAATAAGACCCAAGGCAATATTCATGAACATTACAATGAGGACTACTTCCAGCGTCCAGAATCCTATCTTAGGTTGGAAGAATTCCTGGTACTATTTTTACATTTCAGCCTCTGAGACACCTTTCCTTTTATTCCCATTTACCCATGTAAATAGGGAAGCCCCAAAGGAAGTTCAAATTTCGCAGGACTCTGCCCAAAGTTTCCTGATCACAGTTCTGTGTATGGGTTTAAAATCACACTCACTGTAAAGTCTAGGGGAACATGTGACTAAAGCTGGGCTTCACAGACACAACATTTGGGCCTTATTTCTTTATTTCGTGGGGGGGGGGCAGCTATTATTTTTATGTGCTGAGGAAAAAGCAGCAATGAGATGTTGTTGATTCAGTGAAAATTTTATCAACGTACTTAGTCATAGGAAACAATAGTAATGGTACTTATAACTGTCACTGCATGCGGTCAGCAACTGTAAGCCATAGACAAAGAGGAAAAAAATGGGGGATGAAGAACAAAAGAGTAACCCATGTGGGTAAGGGAGAGAAATCAAGGTGAAAGAAAACAACATTGTAAGCATGAGATATTTGCCAGTTAGGGGAAGTGATGTATGAAAACAAATGCTTTATTTTTATTTTTTTAAAGCTTTTATTTATTTATTTGACAGAGAGAGAGACAGCCAGCGAGAAAGGGAACACAAGCAGGGGGAGTGGGAGAGGAAGACGCAGGCTCCCAGTGGAGGAGCCTGATGTGGGGCTCGATCTCAGAACGCTGGGATCACACCCCAAGCCAAAGGCAGACGCTTAACAACTGAGCCACCCAGGTGCCCCAAAAACAAATGCTTTAACAATGACCCAGATTGACTAACCATGACATACAGATTCAAAGAGATCACAGTCTGAAATCCACTTCTATTTATTAACTGTGTGATTAACTTCTGTTTCTCGGTTTCCTTCTTTGTACAATGGTGATGACCAGACACACGGTTTTGAGTTGATTTACTAGATTGTGTATAGAAAGCACATGTAATAGTGCATAACATAATTGCACCTAAATGCACATTAATGATGACTCTCTAATTATAACTTGGCGCATGAATTTCCTGGGCATTTTATTTGGTATTTAGAAATTAATTTATTACAAGGGCATATGACGCACACCTGTAAAAGGAATGAAGTTGCCTTTATAGTGTCAGGAAAAGTAATCTGTGTTAATAAATCTCCTTGAATAAAAGCTAGCATTTGACAGATATGTAAAATATACACATATTATCGATATGAGTATTATAGCCTGAAAAATCTGTCTAACATTTTCTGGCATTATAAGAAATTGGTTATGCCATTTGGTATCTCTGTTATCTAATTAAATGGATTCCTTGATTCAGACTCCATTGAGTTTTCATTAATGATGAAGAAAGAGATTATACATGGAGTTGGCTGCCAGAAATGGGAGTAAGATGACAAAGTGACAGTAAATTAGAATTTCTTGTCTACATTCAAAGACTATAAAGAGTTTTATAAGGTGGTCTTCTGAACATCACTGTAACTCTAGGGGAGGCCTAACTTGAGACAAATAGGTAATATTTTCAAATTGTGTGGTCAAAATCAAATTGTGACCTAGGGTATTTCATAAGCAATTTTGACCAGGGACATAGAAAGAACTGAAAAACACTCAGCAAATTGCCCTCCTGAGGGGTGTTCCTCCAAGGAAAGGGCAGTGGGATAATGGAAATTTGAAAGCAGAAAAAAAGATGTAAGAGTAGTTTCAGTGATTAGGAAATTGTGAATAATATTTTTCCCAAGGGTATGGCTGCAGAATGGGGGTGTGATCTCTTTGGAGGATGGATGTCAGGATGGTGAGGGATGGTGAAACAAATTTCGCCTTCTCTAGGATTGGCCCTACATTGGTCAAGTGGGGGTTTTGTTGTTGTTGATCACCGCGGTGCCCAGGAAAACATGATGTGTATTAAACTGGCTGCATGTGGAGGATTCAAGAGAGAGACTATCTTTTTCAAAATAGAATCCTTGTTAACCAAAGAATCGTATTCCAAGGTAAATGGTCAAACTGCATAAAACTAGTCAACTTTCAAGAATAGACGATGAGGAATCATCTAGCATTGGCTTTGGGATAACTGAGATGACGTAATGAACAAATATAAATAAGTTCCACTTTTATAGTCTGACGTAGTGTCTTTTCTCCCAGGGATTTCTGGGCAAATCTCAACAACTCAAGTAAAAACCTAAGAGCTGTTTCTTTGTCCATGCACTGAAAAGAGTAGTTAAAACACACACACACACACACACACACACACACACACACACACACACACACACCTTTCTAGTTCAAATACCTATGGCCGTCTTAGATAAATACATTTCATTGTCTTCTGATATGATATTTAGGTTTCTCTACAAAGGGCAAAAAGTGGAAAAATCGTGAAAATCCATTCCATCATCTCACTAAAATTTAAATAAAAATCTGAAATTGAAAATGAGGCCAAAGGGTCAGACCAGACAAAGTTAATAATTCAGAGAATCTATAATGCTTGCAGTCTACTGATGAACACAAGACTGTAGTCTATGAAGAACAAACATCATTCCATCCGAATCCCCTAAGTCTTAGGGTCATAGATACAAGCCCCCCAAAATACTATTTTTTCTGTTCTTTTATTCAAAAATATTATGGCTTAAGTAACACATTTCAGTTTTTCTTATGTCCAACTAATGTTAAAACCAGAGGCTATGAGATATAGGTTCTGAACTATTATACTTAAAATCACTCACTATAAAGAGAGTTTGGATGGCTTTCCCTATGTATGCCTAATACAAATGTATTAAATACTGTATAGAAATCTATTGTTTAAGAACCGCAAAAAATTCTGATGATGAGAAAAGCTGAAAGAAGAGTAAAATTTTAGATTAAACAATGAGACAAAGAAATTGACCATCTATATTTTTAAAGTAAATAATATTTCTAAAGAACAGATGGAGATCTGAAGGATAAAAGGATAAAAAAGGATAAAAGGAGGATAGGACAACACAGGCCCAAAAATCAAACTAAGCATTCCCATTTGAAAAGAAAAAAAAGCACTACAATAATATTAGAAGAGATGTATTGGAAATTTTCACATAGAAATAAATGATTACATCAATCAGGTCTTTTTGATGTCAATTATGTGTTGGCACTTGAACCATTTATTCAATCTATTTTGTTTAAAACACAGGAACTACATACGGGTGGCAGTTTTTCAAAAGTAACAGTGAAAAACAACCTGTTAAAATGTCATAGTTCCCTTACAGCAGAGAGACAAACAGAAAATTCAAATCAGTGGGGAGATTTAATTTTATGAAAAATTAGTATCAAATAGAAGGTTGTGAAAGGTAAGGCCAGTTTGAGGCAAAACCAAAACAACTTTCCAATTAAAATTTGAATTTCAATTTTAATTGAAAATATAGGTTCTGTTCTACTGTGTTTTCAGAGCTTAGAGAAAACTGGCCTTATATATTTTTTTTCTTTTTATACCCACAGAAATAAGCTATTAAGCCCCAGTGAATTATTCTTTTTTTTTCTTTCAATGTATTTCAATATATATTTTTTTAAGATTTAATGAAAGAGCTGTACAATCCATACCCCACCCCTTTTCAAGAATGTCTGGCCAAATGCAGCTGTAAATTATAAAATAATGCCCTGCATTCATAAAACAGTTCACACATAAATACCAAAAAAAATAATAACCACTGATCAAACGAGTCTTCCAGAGAGGTTGCTTAACCCGTCAACTCCATGTACGTGTATCCTTAAGAAGCATCCTTCAACTTTTAAAAACTGTATAAATTTTACCCTAAAAACTCTTTTAAGTCACACGGTAGCCAGTACTCATATTCTAAAGAATAATCGCTAAATTAAAAGAAAAAATTATTAAATGCAGGGGATTTCTCCCCCACAAGCCGTTTTATTGTTTCCAAAAGAGCAGTTTTGTCTATAGAAAGCCCTAGAGCCCCTTGTTTGTGACAAAGTCCCTTCCTGAGGACTGATGCCAGGAGAAAACAGTGAGATCCAGAATTCCTGCACCAGCATCACTCTCTGGAATGTAGACAGAAATTTATCAAACACAATTTATTCAGAAAAATTACAATGTTTTAATAAGTTAATTCTAAAAGACCAACAGGCTAGACCACAGATGTTTTTATTCAGTATTTTCTGGTCTGTTAGATGATCTTACGTCCAGGTTGCCCCAGAACAGACCCCATTTTGCCTGTTATCCTGGTGTAAATATTAATAGTGCAGCCTTTCACTCTCAAGGGTCTCAATTTGGATACTAAATTATATGGTCACCCACCTTTAAGCTATACATGAGGTGTGGGTTAGAATTCATACAGTACAGTCTTTTATTTGTATAAACCAGTGACACAGTGAGTGAACTATTAAATATTACTGAATTTAGTACAGGACATTATGCATGTGTACAGACACACACACACATCCAAATCTATAGCTTGTGAGATAAATACTTTCAAATAAGAAATAACGGAGTTAGGGGCACCTGGGTGGCTCAGTCAGTTGTGCATCTGACTCTTGGTTTCGGCTCAGGTCATGATCTCAGTGTCGTGAGACAGAGCCCTGAGTTGGGCTGGTGTGCAGCACGGGGTCTGTTTGGGATTCTTTCCCTCTCCCTCTCCCTCACTGGTGTGAAAGCATCTCTCTCTAAAATAAATAAATAAATAAATAAAATCTTTAAAAAAGGAGCAGCAGCGGCAGTAATGGAGTTTTATTCTGCCACGATCATGCTGCTACCTAGGAGTAGATTTCTTCAAAGAAGTTATTTTCGGGGCACTACATACATATTCTAAAAAATGCCATTCCTGCACCAATTCTAAGGTGCATGCTGAATCAAGTTATAAGACATTCAAAAAAATGTTTCACTACTTTATAGCCTCAACTTATTTTCGATAAGAAAGTGCATGACAGATCTGATACCAGTTTTAAGTCCAAATGGCTTTTATTTGGTTTAAGAAAACAAATATACTCAACACATACACATTTTTATTTTTGAAATGTTATTGTTTGTTTACTCCTTGTCTCCTCCTTGACCTCCTTGAGTACTTAAGGGCAACAACTTTCCCTTATTCATCCGTGTGTCCCTAAGAATCTAATACAGTACTTAGGATTTTTTAGGCACTGAATAAACATTTGTTGAATCATGATATGAATGAATGTGTGACTCTTCATCCTTGAGTTTCTACAGACAATTCCAGAAACAGAGTTTGCATAGTGGAAAAGTAGCTGGTAGCTGTTTTGAAGGGAACAACACTAATACCCATATGCATATTATACTGGTGTAATATTAACACCCAAACTTAATAAAACCAAATGTGATACTGACCAACTATACTCCCGTTCAGGAATGACTTCATTTTCATGGTAGATAGAAATGGATTTGAGCTCCCTGGGGAACCAGGAGGAGGAGCACCAGAAACCTCTGCTATTCAAAACATGACCTATAGATGAACGACACCAACGTGACTTGTTAGAAACAGGCCTTAGCCCAGACCTACTGAGTCAAAATCCGAGTGTTTCCAAGATTTGCAAGTAATCCGTATGCCCATAAAGATTGAGAAGCACTTCTTACAACGTTTAAAGTTTAAGTGTTTACAATATGCAAGTCAAGACTCTGAAGGAAAAAGAATGAGTGCAAAGGCACAGAACAAGGCACATAAATATTACAAAGTGACATTTTTGGCTCTGGGGATTATATATTCTTGTCGTAGGCAGACCTATTCAGATCAAACCCAGCAGATAGAATAAAATAAGATTATTTTATAATTTTAGACAGAGAAAAGTTAATGTCAGAACAAGGTAAAACCAACAGAACTGTCTACCTGGGAGAAAGGTCAACAGATAAGAAAATGAAGTATAGATCTTTGGTTTTATGTTCACAAACACATACACATGTGTATATTCTCTTCCCCGTACCCTCTCTCCCACACACACACATTCATACACTTAGGTCTCCTGCCTTCCTAAAAGGGATTTGATGTGGCTAAAGTATGTATCATGGCTATTCTCCAGGCAGTTATGTTTCTCTTAATAATATACTTAAGCCCTAACTTCAATGCCCTCATTAGCAACTTGAATATCTTAAGGCTACCCATAGGGAAATAAATCTCAAATGAAAATAACTGCTTTTGACACGCACTGACCTTGTTAACCTTGCAGGTAAAAGCTCACCAAGCAAATAAAGGTGATGTCCCTAAAGCAAAAATCGACACACAAAACACAGGGTTATGATGAAGTTCAGCTGTTGCTCTTTCTTGTGCAGATATAATAGCCCTGCTGCAGACCTCATGTGCAGAAAAATAAGCTTATCAGGATGACCCCAGGATACTGAAATGAGAACATATAAAGCCCCAGGTCTGGGATTTAGGATTAATCAACAGAGCGCACTTCATTGACAAAATAATCTCGTGTCCTTTGGTTGGATTTATAAGTCTTAAATTTCTATCTTCAGTCTGCCAGTCTTGTTACCCCAAAGCCAATACATTTTAACAATAAAATCTGACCCTATCCTTATTTAAAATCATATGCTGAGAAGACCCCAGTGAATTATTTGCAAAGTTATTCAATCTAAAATACATTTTTAAAATACTGAACCAGGCAAATCTTCCATATGGACCTGGTTATATATACAATTTATACATTTTATATTATTCTAGAGAAAAATCAATTCAACAAACACTCAATGCCCCGGTACTACGTGCAAGGTGCTACACTGTGTATTTGAAATCAACTATGACAGCTCTCTCCAAAGAATTCCCTGGATTCCCCTTTCTGGGAAGAGTCAATAATCCTGTCTTGTGTGTCACCACCTTTTTCTATAATGATTGCTACAACTGAACTAAGCCTAGAGTGTAATAATTTCCTTATATGCTTCTGAGAACCCTGTATCACAAAGTCCTTCTATGAGAAACAATGTTTTGTTCATTTTGCTTCCTTAGATCCTAATCCAGTGTTAAGTGAACAAATTCATAATATGTTGATGAAGATCATTCAAGAGTAAGGTAATCGGTTATTTGGTGGTTCTGGTGAACAATACTGAGGTATTCTTAATGATGCTTCTTAGGCACAGTCTAATTTAACAATAAAAGTTCACAAATATGAAAACACTAGGTTTGTGTTTCTCACCTGGAGATGTCTGTTTAATAGGAAGTGTCACCTAAGTATGTTTCCTTTTTTTTATCTTACAAAGATGAATCTTTCCTGCCCGAATGAATCTGATCCTTCTGGTAACATTCAAATAGTAAATTCTCCCAACTTCCAGCTGTCAGTGTTTCATAAATATTAGAATCCATACTCAACAAAATAGTCCATTAGAATTATATCATAAGCATATTGCCCTGGCACTAAATACCCTGAAAAGGGTGTAGACAATACAGAAGTATTTACAAACAAAATGCCTGGCTCCAAAATCCTTCATCAAAAATAAATCTGAAAAATTACTGAAGCATGTTTTTTATTCAAGTCCTTAAAATTTCTCCCAAGTCTTTCTTAGAGATTTTGGGAAGATGAATATAAGGCTCCTGGCCCTACCTTCATGGCAATTAATATCAAAATAAATCTGCTCATTCAATATCATTTGAGTATGGGTTAATTTTTCAGTTCTCATTTAGACCCACTCTCAGTCCAATGGTCATATGTGAATATTCACACACATCCATGATCATTGCCTGGTCTGCAATGCAGAATGAAGATGAAGTTTTCCTGTTTGCTTGTCCCCATCCATATAGAGCCTTGTTTAAATAATGCTATAAGTATACTTTGCTAAGAAATTGGCCCGTATGCTTTAAACATTTGAGTCAGAGTTGCCAAGGATGAAATGTACTTCAGATAGAGTGATTCAGTATAATAAATTATTCTGACTTGATTCAGAACTTGAATTTGCTGTGGAGGCTGGCTCTCATTGTCTGGCTGAACGTAATAAAGTAATTACAAGGAATTAGAAATCCATCAGTTTTCCTACTACTACTCATGAAGTTGATTTTAGTTTTACTTGTTTTTAAACAGTATATATATTTTTACCTATTAATACAAATACAGGAATGGACTAGATAAACTTGAACATAGATTAGTCAGCAATGAGAAAGCATAGCTAAGGTTAGAAAAAAAAAAATGTGTTCACACGGCCACTCCTCAAAAAGATAAATATAATTAAAAAGTGTCTGTTTTCCCCTAACTGCTTTTAAAGATTTTCAGTAGGCATAATTTATATCTGATTTACTTCATAATGAGAGATGCAGAGTTTTAATACAGACACAATTATATTAGTCTAAAAGTAGAGCCAGTAAACTCTTTAAACATTCTTATTTTAAAATACTGGCTTCCTCTCCATGAATGCCAATTCCAAAATGGCTTTATTACCCAGGAACTACTACTGTTGTTGCTTGGTCTTACTTCAGATCAAATTATCGTATGGACTGATTCATCTTATAAAATTCATACTTTTAGTGACATTTACTAAAGGGGATGCAATACTTTCTACCACAAAAGCACTGTTGGGGACAGCAGTTGTTTGAAGAAATATTGTTTCCTAAAAGAGTGGATGTTTCTTTGAATGGAGTTGTCAAGTAAAAACAGCATATTCTCAGCTTATTAAGATAGGTGGTGTTTGGATTTTTCAGCTACATAGGCAAAAGTTATAATTATTGCTTATTATTTTTATTTTTTTGTATCAAGACCAGGTCTTGATGACTGTTCAGTGACAGTCCTATGCTTTAAAAAAAGGTATGGCTTATTATTCGTATTTTTTCTAGAACTAAGAGACTGAGATTATCCAGCAGCAAATCATTTTCCAAATGTTAATTGCATTCTTTCAAGAAGGAGGTATGTTCATGAATGTAATGTAATTGTATTTTTTCAACCACTCCAAGCAAAGCAATGGCTTACTTGGGTTGGCACCTGTGAGACCAAATATTGTTTTTACTTAAGTGAATTAGCAATTATGGATCAGGAAAGAAATTTTAGGACCAACTGAGACCTGATGCCTAGGTGATATTTTCCCAGGTTGGGTCTTATGTGGGCCAATGGAAAGAAACTAAATTATATCTATCTTTACAGTTTTTCCCCATACCAACTATTTTATGAAAGTAATTAGTACTTTCATTAATTGGACCTCACACTCTCCATGGCTTAAGTCCTATGTTATAGGTACTGCTGCAGAATATCTTGGAGGCTTGATGGGGAAACATTCCCCTAATAAGAATTATCAGATTTAATAGGATCCTTGAGTTCCTGACTTAATGTGTTTTTCCAGAGGACAAAGGGGTTCCAGTTGTTGAAGTTCATTATAAGGGCTGCTTTCTGAGGTATAAAGTAGGAAGGAGTAGCCTGGCGAGTTAATAGGGACGGGGATACCAAGAATATCCAACGGGCGCCATGCCTCTTGTTCCTAAGGGTATATTCTGTGGTGCCTGGTTGGGAGTTTGGACTTCCCTAAATTACAGTCACTCCTGAAGTCTTCTACAGGAATCATTCTAGACTTGCCTTGGCTTGTCCTACAGAAAAATCTTCCCACAGACAGAACAACTGGAGAGGTTCAACGGCAGGTTACAGACTTTCAGTCAGCCAGAAACTGACAGTCGTCACATTAGATGGATAAACATGGCTGGTGCGATTTTAATTTTTTCTGAAACGACATTGTGCCGATATAAGTTGTCCTTGATTCTTCTTCATTTTCTCACATCTTGCTTGCTTTTACTTAATATTTTAACCATGTAGAATATCATGCAACAATCACATTTTACTGACTGCCAGGATTTTTTAATGTGAACCTTTCTGCCATATTTGCTTCAGATATCTCAAAAATAGTCTTTAAAAAAAGCATCTTTAAAAAATGTAGGCTATCAGCATAATTCTTGGAAAGGGCTCCTCTCGGTAAGACAGAGTCCCATTTCTTGCCGGTTGTGCTTATATTGTGCACATATATGATATATATGTACATATGTACTATATATGTAATTTCTGTTACATAAGATTATATATAAGGCTGTAAACTGCTTAAAGCCAGCTTAGTATTTTATACATAACGGATGCTTAATAATTATTGTTGAAAAAAATAAAAATAAAATTGCTTATGAACAACCCTGTGCTGCTTTTTTTACTTAATTTTTAATTATTGGCTTTTATGTTGAACCATTTTGTTGGTTTGGCATCAATTCAATTAATTCTTCACATTCTTTTCTCTGAAACCATTGATTGAGAAAGGGTCATTTAAACTTTCCATAAACTCTTAAGAGCTGAGTTGAACTGAGTGATGGGATAGCAGTTGTTCTTTAAAAAACATCCCTGAATCAAAAGAGTGACAAAGAAAACAAATAGAAAAGGAAATGATAAATTATTTATGTTCTATCACCTTCAGCTTGTCCCTAAATGAGTGCTTTAGAGGCTTTTTTGTTTGTCTTCAACTACAGCGAGATCCTTTCTTTGAGGAAATCTTCCACAGAAGTTGAATCTATAAAGCCAGTTAAAGCGATGCTGCTCAAATTAATCTCAGTGTCCTCCTAAGGCCACCCCATGAAACCCACAGACTCTGAGCCGTGGCATCACGAGAACTCTGAGATGAGCATACCAGAAACCACTGTCCAAGCTTGGCTTAATTATAATACTTTAACTCCCACTAATCATTTCAATTAGTGATTTTCCAACACGGCTGCACTTTTTAATCACCTGGAGAGCGTTTCAAAATGCCTGCGTTTGGGCCTCACTGATATAGATGCCATTTTAATTGTTCCTGGGTAGCCCCCAGGATCAGGATTTTTAAAAAGCTCTACAAATAATTTCAAAATATAGTCAGCTAGCTTCAAGAAACACTGCTAAAACTCTAAAAATAATTATTTTGGAACCCAGATCTATCAGATTTTAATTTCTTGAGGACAGAGACAACATATGTATATATCTTTTTCTGCCGTCAGCATTTGAACATGAAAGAATAAAAGAAAAACGTCACAGCCAATCAAAATAGTCAAGAACACTAATTTGTGTGTGGCATGTACAGCACCCCAGACTGGAAATCAAAGGGCTTTCTTCCTTCCTTCATGCTTCAAACAATTATTTATATGCCAGATGCCATGCTAATTGCTGTGTTTCTAAGTCTAATAAGAAAGGCGGACATTTAAATAAGTAAATAAATACTTAAGAGTATTTGGTAAGTACTGTAAGTGCAAAAGAAACCCAATTTGCAGCAAACCAGCCTGGAAGTCTTGGGAGATGCTTCCTCAAAGTGACCCCTAAGTGTGATTCAGAAGTTCCCTTAAGAAGGTACAGAACGGGCACCTGGGTGGCTCAGTCGGTTAAGTGTCTGCCTTCAGCTCAGGTCATGATCCCCAGGTCCCGAGATTGAGTCCAGCATCAGGCTCCCTGCTCCACGGGGAGTCTGCTTCTCCCTCTGTCCCTCCTCCTACTCATTCTCTCAATCTCTCTCTCCCTCTCTCTCTCAAATAATAAATAAATAAAATCTTAAAAAAAAAAAAGATACAGACAGAGGAAAGGAACAGACAGGAGGAGGAGACGCCAAATCTATTACCCTAAAATAGGATCTCAGATTAAAAAAAAAAGCTAAGAAACAAAGCTGTAGAGGGATGGCAGAAGATGGGGATAAGGAAGAGACAATTAACACAAGATGGGAGGAACGGTGGACAGTCCTGTAGCTCTCCGGGGAGCCACTCAGCCTTGACTGACAGCTCTCTACAGCTCTAAGGCCAAGTGCTTCTCAGTCTCAAAAGTGCAGAACAAGCAGCTGGGGCCATTGTAAAACGTCAATTTTCACTCAGTAGGTTTGGGATAGGGCCTGAGATTCTGACCTTCTAACAAACTCTGGGTGATGCTGCTTCTGTTGGTCCACACATTATACTTTCAGGGTCTATAGTTCATTACATATCTTCTTGTTCTCATTCCTAACTTCCTTCAGTTTTAGTCTGCCTTTTTTGAGGTTCAAGCAGTCCCAGATGTGTTCTGTGATATAAAAAGCCTGTGTAAATTCCTGTGATTATGTGATGAGCCGTGATTCTTTTCATTTAATGTTAGCCTGCAAGCATTTACTGGCTGCCCTGAAGTTGCCAGCATGGTGCTAGGCATCTCTGGGGAGATAACAGAATTCTAAGATATGTTCAAGAACTAACTATGAACTTACAGAGAAAGGATGGACATGCATAACACATGTTATAACACATGTTTAAAATAAAGTGGCAGATCTGCAGCATTAGAGAGCTTTAGAAGAAGAGGAAGTCAATAAATCTGGGACATCCAGGGAAAATATCCTTCGGTGGCGCCCTCTAGCTGTAGCTCAGATGAAATGCTGTGGAAAACCTTGCCAGCCTGACTAACTTTCTTGGAGAAGTACCCACGGATTTTTTTTTTTCTAATTGTTCTGAGAGCATAAAGGGGATAAAATAAATCAAAATAAAGCCATTGGATATCTTACTGGGCAACCAGGGTTGGTGATAAGACAGAGGGTGGAGGGTAGCCACCAACCCTCCTTCCCCCATTTGTACATATCTCTAAGCCACTGAAAATGTGGACAAAGGGAGATTCTATTAAGCAGCTCCCTAGGATTGGGATCCAGACACATAAGTAGCCCCTTGGTGTGTTCCTGTGGCCTGCCATACAATTAATTAGGCCACAGTTGTTTATTTTGAGACATTTAACTAGAGAACTTCTTGAGAGAGGCCTACCCTTGTGGTTTGTCCTGATCCTTCTCTAAGTGTGGGAACCTTTGTCTAATTGGATTGACTGTAAGTGTAATGACCATGGAGTGAGTTCTCTAAGCAGCGCATAAGCCACGGACATTCACATGGAAATGAGGTTAATTACACAGCATAGATGCGTCTAATGATTGCACCTGCAGTGCCACAACAACCTCCCTTTAACTCAGTTTCACAAACAATTACAAAGAGCAGCTGCATTCGCTTCCACAGTTAGAGTTAAAAAATGTGTAATGCTCCCCAACAGAATAGAGGTGCAGGGGGTGAGAGTGAGGAAGGAGAGGATTCTTCCGGTTCAGATGTCCTTCCCCAGCCACCTGCTGATTGTGCTAATCCCGGGAGCCTCAGGGCACAGACTTGCAGCCACAATAAGCTGTTGCCAGTACTAGTCTTTGCCCCTGCTTCACCCCCCCCAGCTCCTTTTGACTGAGATTAGAGTTTCTCATCTGTCAAGATTCATTAATATGGTGATGCAGATTTATGAAGGGCAAGGTCAGCAAAACTCCAGACTACAAGGTCATTATGAGTAGCCAAACCACATTAGTCAGTGTTCTTCAGAGAAAAAGAACCAACAGGATCTATATTCTATCTCTATCTCTTTACCTATGAAGAAAGAGACAGATGGAGAGACAGAGACAGAGAAGAAGAGAGTTTTATTATAAAGAGTTGGGTCACATGATTAGGGAAGCTGACCATGTCCCAAGATCTATAGTCTGCAAGCAGAAGCCCCAGGAAAGCTGATGGCTTAGCTCCAGTCCAAGTATGAATCCCTAAGAAACAGAATAGTGTGTGTTCCAGTCTGAAGGCCAGTAGACTCGAAACCCAAGAGGAAATGATGTCTCAGCTTGAGTCTGCAGGCAGGGAAAACTGATGTCCCAGTTTAAAGATAGTCAGGGAGGAAGAATTCCCTCTTATTCAGGGGAAGGTCAGCCTTCTCGTTCTATTCAGGCCTTCAACTGATTGGATGAGGCCCACCCACATTAGGGAGGGCAATCTGCTTTACTTGGTCTATCAATTTAAATGTTAAACTCATCCAAAAATACCCTCACAGGAACACCCAGAATAACATTTTACCAAATATCTGGGCCCCCCATGGCTCAGTCAAGTTGACATGTAAAATTAATCATCACAAAACCATGGAAGGGCTGCTTGGGAGTGATGTTACTGAGTAATACCCAAAGGGTTGTTGCTGATCCTTTAACCNGTTTTACCAAATATCTGGGCCCCCCATGGCTCAGTCAAGTTGACATGTAAAATTAATCATCACACAAACCATGGAAGGGCTGCTTGGGAGTGATGTTACTGAGTAATACCCAAAGGGTTGTTGCTGATCCTTTAACCATCCCTTTCCAGCACCATATTATCAAAACTCTGTCTTCTTTCTTTCCTTCCATTTTCTCTTATTTTCTTCTTTGTGTTCTTCTTTCCTTTCTTCATATCTATCATTATCCTCATAGGCATTTCTTAGGAATACCAAGACACTGTACTAAAATGAGTGCTGGGGGCACCTGGATGGCTCACCGTTAAGCGTCTGCCTTCAGCTCAGGTCATGATCCCAGGGTCCTGGGATGGAGCCCTGCAGAGGGCTCCCTGCTCTGCAGGAAGCCTGCTTCTCCCTCTCACACTGCCCTTGTTTGTGTTCCCTCTCTCGCTGTCTCTCTCTGTCAAATAAATAAATAAAATCTTTAAAAAAAAAATAAAAAAATAATAAAATGAGTGATTTCCACCCCAAAATAAATTGTATCTTTGCACAGCTGACTTGAGCTGATATGTACCCAGCTGATGCATATTCTGCTCCCAAATTATTCATGCAGAGAAGCTCTGTATTTATGTGAGTGATGCCAGTTGAAAAAAAAAAAAAGACAAAAACCTTAGACATTCACATGTCTACATTCACAATCCTCTTAGACTTTAAAAATGTTTTATTATATATATATAGAAGTATTGGTCCCATTACTTTATAGTTGGCAACTGTAGTTCTGGGATCCAAATGGGATTCCCTGGCTGACACTGTGAAGAATAATTGACTGTGGCCAAAGTCAAATCTGCCCTCAAATATTTAAACATTTAAGGAATGTGCTTCAGGCTCTAAAAACAATTCTGAAAAAAAAAATCCAAAATGCTTATGAATAATTATATAAACTTTCAAAGGAACTGAGTTGAAGGTGAGGACACCCTTGAGGACGTGTAACTTGTTAAGTTTGTTAAAGTAACTATGTTCATTTACCTGTTAGTCTTCTCACCTCTCTTTTCATACCATTTTGTCTCCAAAACACAAATAAGGGGGACAAACTATCTCATTGGCAAGTATCTACAAGGCAGCCAGAAATTATGTTTCTCACTTTTCTGACCTTTCTATTCAACATTCAACTCACTTCAGATGGTGGGAGACAAGATGAGCTGAAACTAAATTTACCACCGTGAAAAACCACATAAATGCCACTGCCACATGGGTCTTCACGTATCAAGCTCTGCTTGAGAAAACTCTGCTAAGGACTCTGTGCTTGTTGTATGTGTGCTGGCTGGAGGGGAGTGGAAGAGTAGGAAGGATAGGAAGAAAAGTGACATTTTCCAATTCACCGCTTCATTTTGAGGGTCAGTATCATGTCTAGCAGTCAAATGAACATATTTTTCAAGTATGAAGTAAACAAGCAGAGACCACTGATATAATGGACTTTTGTAAAAGATTAATTTCCTATTCCTCTCTCAAGACACAATCTGATTTTATAATACGCTGAAAATGAATACCCTATCTCCATTTTGGATCAACCCAGAAAAGACAAATTGTGCTTTTTTTTTTTTTTTTTGCCTCCAAAATGTTTGTGCCTGGATTCCTTACTCCGAACGTACCTTCTCAGGGGTGAATGAGAAAGTAATGCTCAGTGCAGTTAACCTAACCTTGAAATGTGCTGCCATCACTAGTAATAGTTTACAAAGAAGTGAAAAGTCATAAAGTGTGACAGAAGGCATGATGCAGGCACTTAAGTCAAGTGTACTCAGGGTAGGAAAACACAGACTTGATTTAATTACAGGCAAACAGATGCGAGGAACTTGCCCATCTTTCCTCACACAGCGGCACCCAAATGGTCTCTGCCAAGCTGTGTGTTCCCAACCTTGGTTCCGTGGGGACACTGAAGCACGTATAGCACACAGACGCCGGCTGTGATGGTGGGGGCTCCAGAATCATGTTTGCCCAGCACACGAAAACCATTTATAGTCAGGACGTCTTAAAAACCACAGCCTAACTGGAACATTTGGGATAAAAAAGAATTGCAGGAACATAATATAGTTTTAGCACTTAAGGGAAACACATGCACTTTTAAAGGACGCCATTTGGTTTAATTTGGATTCTTAAAAACAGTTCATCCAAACAAGATTTCTGTTTACACTTGGGGAGGCTCATTTGACTTGTTCTGTTTTGCAAAGCGCAATGTTTCTGTAATATGTTTTGGTGGCATCATTTCAAATCAAAACAAGGAAAGTGGTTCTCAAAAATAAAACCAGAGGCCAGCTAAATAAGGATTTGTTAAGTCAATTGGTTGTTTGCTTATTTATACTACACTTCTTTTTCTCCCTCCTTTGGGAATTTGTATTAAAGTGCACACACACACACACACACACACACACACACACCAATATTGGTCAGGAGTATAAAGGAAGGGAGCATCATGTTCTCTTGTTCCTGGGACAATCTGAAAGAAGAGATGAGCAACTATACATATATGAACAGACATATATATTATATTCTATATATTGATTTTTATGGATCCAAAGAAAAGAGGGTAGCTAGAAGCTGAGTGAACAGTTTAGGATGTAAAACAAAGAGACTTTCACCAACCCTCGCCTGTTCAAACATGCTATCTTTTTTTTTTCCTTTTTCTTTAAGGGAAAACCTCTGAAGCTGATTTGCAATTGTTAAGCTAATCTGTGGCCTAAGGGAGAAAAAAAAAAGCCACCAAAACCTTATAGAAATGAAGGAAATTACACAGACATGCCCACCCCCAGATTTAACGTTCCACTTCCATGTGGTTTTGGAACACATGAGAAGTTTGAGTTGTACTTGGAAAGAAAAAACATGCACCAACATCTGGAAGAGGCGTCGCTGTAAATACAGAGATCCTTACAGTAGTTGGGGATGTCGCTAATTCAGGCTGGCAGAAACTGAGTTTTATTTTTATTTTTATTTTTTTAATGATTTTTTATTATATTATGTTAGTCACCGTACAGTACATCCTCGGATAGAAGCTGAGTTTTATTATTAAAAACATTTTCACTCCCTTTACCAGATACTACAAAGAAAAGAAAAAACTGTGTGTCTATAGGCTGAGGATATCTTTAAACTGAGAATTTACCAGACATGTTCAAGTTCATTCAATCACCCATTGGACAGTTCTTTGAGGATCACCCAGTATGTGTCAAGTCTTGGGGAACAGCAGTGACCAAGGATGATGCGGTACCTCTGCTCTTGGAATTTCATATTCTAGAAGGTGTTGGCAGACAATAAATACAGTGACACATAAGCAAGGCAGTCCTCTACTGTAATTTGTTTTATTAACAAAACAAAACAGAGGAATATAATACATAAAGGAACTGAGGAGTGTAAGCGCCTGCTTTAATCAAAGCAGCCAGAGAAGGTCTCGCTGAGGAAAGCAGCAATTCGACCTCAGATGTGCATGCAAGATACAGCCAGCCAAGCAGATGTATTTCTAATTCCCCAGAGCCTACCAGGTACATTCCCAACTCTCTATCCTGCCATGCATGTCCTCCATGGTCTGACCATCACATATCCCTCCAGCCTTAGTCCCCACTCTACTCCTGTGAAAATCCTTGGCTCCAGCCTTAACGAAGGTTGTTTGCTCATGATGTCATGTTTTTGCATATAGGTCTAACCTGATGGACTCTTTCCTCCAACCCACTTTTTCATGCTCCAAATCTCCCATCCTTCAGGAGCCTCTGTAAATGCCACCTTCTCCATAAAGTCTTTTCTAAAACCACTTACGTAACTTCCCTTTCCTTGACTTCCTGGATATATGAATGTATATATTTATACGAATATATAATATATTCATATGTGTATATATTTTCATACCACTTTGTAATCTCTTCTTTAAACCCTAGCTATTTATATGTGTTGTCTATTTTTCCTTAAGTGTAAGCTCTTTGAGAACAACTCTCTTCTCTTTGTTTTAACCATTAGTATCTCTTCCAGTTCCTTGCTGAAAGTTTTGCCAAGTCCTCAGTAAGTATCTATAGAGCGAAAAAATGAATGAAAACTAATCTCTAAACACAAAAGGGAAAGTGAGGAGAGTGTGTGTGTGTGTGTGTGGGTGTGGGTGCACGGTTAGTGGAGGGCTAGGGCAGTGAGTTTGGGTAACAGTGGAGTGAGGAACAGACACTAAAATCACTAAAGAATCATAATTAAAAAGAAATCGTTTCTGTTTCCTTTTTCTTATATTTGTCATCGTCACTCAACATTTGGGCCAGTCAACTGGAATTCAGTGTTAATGTGGCCAAGCTCTCTGTTTTGTGCTGATAAAAACAATCAAGTTTGCTTATGAGAGAGGAAATTCTTTCCAGCCATAACTCCAGCCAGTTACTTAGTAGGTGGTTACTAGCCAGTATTTTTATTAAAGCAAAAGCTTGAAACATATATCCTACATACCACAGATCAAAGGAAGCATCTTTATAGGGAAAGGGTAATGCATGCCCGAGTTAGTCTGACTTCTCCTCATAGGTAACCTTGCTAAACATTTGCATTGCCATTCAGTGATGTGTATTTCTTAATATGATGTGGAGTCATAAAGTATAAAAACTAAAAGGGACCTCTGGAAATCTTTGCGAAGAAGATGAATTTGAAGCTTTGAGAAGAAAGGAGATTGGCCCAAGGTCTTATTGGTAGATTAAAGAACGAACAGCCGGACTCTCAACAAGAAGCAGGGTATATTTTGGTATCGTCCTGTCTTAATCCCCATCATATCATAATTTTAAAGAGGAGAGAGCTGTTTTGTTTTGTTTGTGTGTGTGTATGTGTGTGTGTGTGTTTTTCCCCCAGTCATGCTGTCTTTCAAGGATTTGGACAAATTGCTTCTGGGGGAAAAAAAACAATCCCTTAATTACTAAGATATGCAAATACAAAGAATCCTCAGAACAAAACAAACCCCTCCTATTGATAAAGCTCCGCACCAGTCGCATCACTTCTGGCCCTGTGCCACCCAAAACAGAGCGGGTAGGTGGTGTTTATCTCTTTATGTCTCTTTATGTTTCCAAATAACTGACTTGCAGGAAGGACTGCAACTGAAATTGTTCCTAACATCACTCAAAGCGAGCTGGGTGCAACGAGGCGCTATGGGAAAGTGAAAAGAAAGAAAGAAAGAAAGAGGAAAAAAACCGCATTGATGCATAGAAAAGCCAGGAGGACGGAGATCTGGAGGGCTTGTCGGTTCCAGCAATAACAAGGGTTGACATTTGTTACATGTTAATTACACGGTATTGTCTTTTGGAGGTTAAATCAATCAGAAATTTCCTGTACAGCTAATAAAATTGGAGCCCATCTGTGGTTTGCCAAGTCACGTTAGACACTGTCTCAGGACAGAGTTAGAATGCTCAGGCTTTAATTTGTTCTGGGCAGAAGAAATGGGAAACCACTTAACTGAACTAGACTTGTTAGTGCTGTCCTATAGTAGAGTGCTCACTGTAATAAAAAGTATTATTATAGCTGCCATTTATTGAGTGTGTATTGTGTACTAGGCCCCTTTCTAAGCACTTCACAATAGAATCTTATTTGTCTGAAACTAAACCTGATGCACTTAAGTGTCACTATCTCGATTTTAAAGAAACAGAAGTTGGATCTTAGAGAAGGGAAGTAAGGGTCCAAGATCACATAGCTGTCAAACACTGCACTTGGAAGCTGAACTCGGAATCCCAGCCTATATCTAATAAACTCCAAGGCGCACATTAATTATTCAGCTAATACTTGGTGATTTCATTAAACACTAGCAGGACATATTGTAAGGGTAAAATCTTATAGTAGCTACAAAAAAAAAAAAAGCTCATTTATTTGACTATCCTCTATTAAAAATACGATCTTTTCCACAGGTGAAGTTGTTCTGAATATTTAAGCCATCAAATGCCTCCCAAAGCATTTAGCTGTTGAAATAATTCACAGGCAATTGACACCATGCAAAGAGTTAGATGAACCTCAAGTGCTTTTAACTAAAGTTACTCAATACTAAGACCAAATAAGATAGTCAGAAAATGAATGACTGGGCTCACTGAATAATTAACTTTAAGTTGATTCCTATATACATTGGCTTTTGAGGTTCATCTTATGAAAACCAAGACATAGATATCCAGTTGCATATTTTTTTGAACCATTCAAAATACTCTTCTAAGAACATAAGAACTTTATGCTGACTCCCTAATCAGAGTCTCTAGCTTCTTCACTATAATACTCCAAGCCTAATATATTATTCATTATAGATACTCACCTATTGGGGATATATTTTAAACAGGTAGATTTTATTTTCCTGGTGGGCAGATAGAATCCCTTCACCCAATTTACTTAAAATCCATTCCTGTATTTCATCCAATCTCAGATGCCATTAACTGCAAGACATACCACTAATTTACTTTGGACTAAAAAATGTTAAATGCCAACAATTAATTTATTGCACAGTGTTTTATAATCAGTTAATTTAATGTACAAGTCCATATAGACTTGTCCCAAATTCAGAGATACTAAAATGTAAAAAAGAAAAGAAAAGAAAAGAAAAGAAAAGAAAAGAAAAGAAAAGAAAAAAGGAAAGGAAAGGAAAGGAAGGGAAAGGAAAGGAAAGGAAAGGAAAGGAAAGGAAAGGAAAGGAAAGAAAGAAAGAAAGAAAGAAAGAAAGAANAAGGAAAGGAAAGGAAGGGAAAGGAAAGGAAAGGAAAGGAAAGGAAAGGAAAGGAAAGAAAGAAAGAAAGAAAGAAAGAAAGAAAGAAAGAGGGGCACCTGGGTAGCGCAGTCATTAAGCGTCTGCCTTCAGCTCAGGGTGTGATCCCGCGTTCTGGGATCGAGCCCCACATCAGGTTCCTCCACTGGGAGCCTGCTTCTCCCTCTCCCACTCCCCCTGCTTGTGTTCCCTCTTTCGCTGGCTGTCTCTCTGTCAAATAAATAAAATCTGAAAGAAAGAAAAGGAAAGGAAAGAAAGAAAGAAAGAAAAAGAAAGAAAGAAAGAAAGAAAGAAAGAAAGAAAGAAAGAAAGAAAGAAAACCAAGTACATCCTAGAAACCATGGAATACATTTACCTGTTTCTTCCTGACATGTCTAGGTACTGACTCAATTTTTCAGATTAGCTAACTGGCTGAAGTAGGACTAGAGAGTATTTAATTATCTTTGAATTAAAAGCATTGTTATAGAGAACTTTCATTAGCCAAGGTGGCCGTGGGGTGAAAACCTGTGTTTTAGAGGGGTTTTGAGGTCATAGAATTGTTTCCATTTTCCAAATATGAGAATAGAAGGTCATCAACTCTTGTTCATCCAGCTGAGTTTAGGTAAAAAGAGAGTCAAAGATGCACAATAAATTCATGGAGTTTTTGTCCTTACTTAATTTTCATTTATTTATTTGTTTTTATTCCATATATTCAAGATTTTAATGCTGAATAGGCCTCAGAGATCAAGGGAAAAGTTCTGAAAACTCTCTCACAGCTACGAAAAGGAAGAGTTGCATTTTAGTAAGATCAGCCAAGTCCATTGTCTGTCATTCCACACCCTGGTGTCCTCCATAAATTCTTGTCAAAGAGACATATTGAACTACTACCAACTCCTTCTAATATTTTGTAAATCTGGTCCCTCTATGAATCAGCCACAACTTACTTTCTTGAATTCCCTCAAGGCCATACTGACTTGGCCCCATCCTGCTTCCTTTGTGAGAACTGGCTTCCAGCGATCCTAGTGCTACAGAGGCCCTTTAATTGGCTGCCTGATAAATGACACACTGTATTCTTTTTATTGGGATAATTCCCAGGCAACTGATTGGATACATGGAAATGACAGTTACCAGAGGATTACTGGCTGGGCTGGAGTCTTGCTTATTAACCAACACAGGTGGGACTGGTATTTGTCAGCCTAAATTTCCTTCTTCATTCATCCTTATTGCTGTTAGGCAGACCTCTGGCTCACATCAAGATGTTGAAAGTGAATTCTTAAACATGTATCAAGCCTGAAACTTGATTTTTCTGTTAGGCAATGTCGTTATGGACAATACAAAGAGGAGAATTCAGAACATTATCTGAAGGAATCCAAGGCTCCAAAACCGGTAATGAAAGAAGACTAAGTTTTGAAGAATGGGGAGAGGGAATTTCATTATATAAGCTTTCAGATATCCAGACATGTAAATTTCAAGGTTTAAGTTACTGTGTCACTATCCTCACAGTTTCAAAAAAATCAACCTGGTCTTTACGTTTCCTTTTATGTCCTGTGCTTGGAAAGGACATTTTTCTTCTTCCTATGGGACAAGTAGAAATTTGTTTATCTGGAGTTAGGGTGTTTGCCCATCTACTTACCATATATTAACCCAAGACTATTTTCCCACCATTTCTAGGGATGAATCTGTTTGACACATTTTATAGCTGTATATTATGCTCCACATTTAGACTTTTTTTTTCCTCAAGCCTATCATATGCACTTTGCCTCCAGCAACTGATAATATTAGTTTTACATGCATGCATGAAGGACAGCTAAAATTTGGCAAGAATGTACGAGTGAGTTTTTAAATTTTTTCCAGTTGGAGGTGGGTAACTTCAAACTACTTCCCTAGTTTGCTTTAAACCTTGCATGTGTGTGGCTTGGACATGACATAACTAAACAAGCCCAGTGTACACCTTCTATTAATATACATGGCTAGTCTGAGGTCGGCCTCCTCTCCCAGAGTTTGTCTTCATGACAAACATTATGGCACCAGCACCTTGTAAGATGTTCTTCCCTAATTTATACTTGTCTCATCTTTCTAGGGAGGTGAAAAACAATCATGAGGATAAATGTGAAATTACACTTTCAAGAAAACACATTCGTTTTTTTTAAGATTTATTTTATTTTATTTTATTTTATTTTATTTTATTTTATTTTATTTTATTTTAGAGAGAGCGAGAGAACACAAGTGAGAGGAGGGGCAGAGGGAGAGGGATAGAAGCAGACTCCCATTGAGCATGGAACCAGATGCAGTGCTGGATCCCATGACCCTGAGACCATAGCCTGAGCCGAAATCAAGAGTCAGATGCTCAACAGACTGAGCCACCCAGGCGCCCCCAAGAAAACACATTCTTAAGTAAAATTGGGGAATGGGCCAAATTTGACTAAAGCCCACTCAATATTTTTGTGCTTCAGCTACTCTTTCTTTTAACACCTAGTTTCTTCCATTTCCCAGAATCCTCATGACTTCATTTAGTCAAGAGTTCATAACTGCAGTGCTTTCCCTAAGTTACTTTTCTTTCATTATTACTTAGTTCAAAAGTCTTTCTTGCTGCTGCTTTTGCTCATTTGACCTTTCCCTTCCAATCAGATTTCAAAGCACCTTACAGCATAGATGCAGAACAGCAGTCTGATGAACTCCTTTGCAATATTACGTGAAAAATGCTAACACGTCCATTAGCTCATACTGTTTCACTCCCTCTCTTCCCTTAAGTCTTCCAACAACCTCTAACCCTCCCTGCTGTCTTTAAAAGGTCTTTAATGGCAACTGTAATTCTCCCTTCTCCTTGAGACCTCCTCTGGCCCCCAGCATGCAGACAGCTTTTACTCCCTTCTATATTTCTTTTTATCACAGCTTTAATTAGATGGTGCTATCAACTTTACCATGAGCTCTCCTCTTTCACATCATTCTGTTTTCCCCAAATATAACAAATTCAATGAATATACATTCATAGAAGAAATGGTAATTGGAGAGAGCATCAGAAATGGAAGACCGGAGATCTAATTTTTCTCTGCCAATTTCTGACTGTGTGACCCTGAACATGTTAGCTTTTTCAAAATGGCTATCACATTCCTTGAAAAATAAGGATAACAAGAACTATCTCTTAGGGGTATAGTGAGTAACTGAACAAGCTACTACATATAATTTACTTAGTCTACAGCTTATCGGGTACCCTGTGCAGTAAGTGTTGACTCCCTCATGCATCCTTTTATTCTCAGTACCTGGCTCTCAGCTTTATTTTCAGCAATTAGTTAATATTTTTGCATTGATGCTGTTGCAATCATGAATTTCTCTTACTCTGTATCTCTCCCTAAGAATTTGTTTATCTTCCAAAGATAGCATGATTCTCAGTGTGTCAAGCTCTTTATAAGGAAAACACATGATGTTATTTTGAGGGGCTGCTTCAGGCACCACACAGTTTCAGAAGCAGACTGAGGGAGGCCACTGTATAGATCCTGCCCTCCAAGGTAGAAATTTATCCACTAACAGTTATATTTTGGAATATGAAGGCAATTGAAATTGACAACATGCTGTAAACTTGCCCTTTCAACAATAAAATAATTAGAATGCCCGTAAGGTCTGATGGAGTAGTTCCAAGAATGAGCCAGTGGAGGCACACACAAGAGGCAGGTGGACTCCACTCTTACCCCTTCATGCTAAGCTAGGAAGGAGCGGTACTGAGTTGTGTTCTGGGAGGTTTTTCTACAAGGTACCCCTAGAGGGCGCGATAACTCTCTTCCTCTTGTGTTCTCAACTATCAGCCAGAGGCATAGATAAAATTGGAGAGTTGATCGGTTCAATGCAATGCCCTGACTCAAGTGGCTTAAAATTTAGTTGCAAAGAATTTAGACGTGATTATCAATTGATTAGCTCCACTGCCCAATAATTATAAAGTGCCTACTATGTATATCCATTTTTCTGTTGGCACAATTTTGCAATTAGACATGATGTACGTTAAATGGACCTCCATTCTTCAATAGTCAAAAGCCAACCTTTGTACTCGTAGGTAAACTGGAAGGGTAATTTAAAAATCTGTTATTTTACTTAAAAGAGGTGTGCTTTGTCTCACTCATAAAATAATGTTAAAAATTGTACATCTATATGGTTACTACACCTTCCTACATTTTAATTTTAATGCAGAGTGTCCTAATTTTCTGGGATAAATTCAGTTTTCATATGACGGCCTTACATATAGATTAAAAACTGCATCTTATTTTTTAAACTCAGACACTCATTAGAAATATAGATGTTCCTTTAATCAATGAATATTTACACTTATTACAACTAATATAATAACAACTTGAGGAAATGTCCTTTCTAAATCTCAGGTTTCTTATTTATTTTTAAAAGAATACTGGTATATCTCTAATATAGTTTTTTTTAAAGAATAAAATAAGACCATTAATGTGAAGCACTTAGCACAATGCCTGTCAGACAGCAAGCACTCAATAAATTTCAGCTAATAGACAGAAAATTTTGTGGCACAATCTTCTAAAGCCTATAACAACATACAGCTTTATTACAAAGAGGCACCTGACTCTCATTATTCTAATCTTTTGGGTGTCACTTATTGATTACAGACATATTATAGAGGTCTAATATACACATTAGGATTGATGTGAGAAACAGGTAAGAGTGGTTGCTGTTAGAAAAACATACATGCACACATATCCACACACAAATTCCCCTAACCGATTTGAATTATGTCAGTGAATTACATGGAACTAGGAAATTGTATAGAATTTATTACATTTTAGTAATACCAGTACCGATCTATTTATGTACAACTTTTTAAATTTTTGAGCAAAATATTTTTTTTTGTCCACGCAATTTTGTCATTGAATCCAGACTGCTTGCTTATAAAAGAAAGATCAAATCATTATGATTAAGACGGATATCTTCCCCATGTCCTGTCTCAATTTGACCTTCCCTTTACAGAATCAGATTTGTCCCTGAGACATTGTTGGTGTCCTATAAAAACAATTGCAGTCAATACGTGCATCCCCTTCACTCAGAGAATAAAGGGTATTGGACTCAAGTTAAAAAGGACACTCTCTGAAGCATTTCAGTAGCTTCCCCAGGTGCAGCATCTTCTTCAGGATGGGACAGTGTATGGATTAGGCAATGACTCAGGGATTTGAGCTTAAGTGCTGGAGATCTCCAACCAAATAAATCCTGCCTCATCTAATTCATGTTTGAAACCCCACTTTAGCAAACTCTTTCCTTCTCTTGCAGGTTTTGGTATGTGTGAGGAATATAACTTTATGTGTCTTCAGCTATTTGAAACTTAACATAAATGAAGAGCCTGATGACTTATCAGTAAATGAGTAAGGCAGGCCAGTCGAAGGCACTGGTGCTCTGATAGAAGGACCAGAGTAAAACAGTTCATCAAAAAGACTCAAAACTCAAAGCTGACATTGTGAGGACATCATACCAGTCTCTTTCAAGTTTTGCCAAAAAATTCCTAGGTGAATGGGTGAGCTGCATTTCTGGTTTCTAATTATGCCTGTCAAATGTTGTGCCCTGGATGATGACACTCTGGGAAGAGTCTTCCCTTATCTTCAATCTGTGCTGCTGTTTCAGCTTTCAGTGTACAAATATATATCCATGGGGCGCCTGGGTGGCTCAGTCGCTAAGCGTCTGCCTTCGGCTGAGGGCGTGACCCCAGAGTCCTGGGATCGAGCCCCGCATCGGGCTCCCTGCTCCGCTGAGAGCCTGCTTCTTCCTCTCCCTCTCCCCCTACTTGTGTTCCCTCTCTCGCTGGCTGTCTCTCTCTCTCTCTGTCAAATAAATAAATAAAATCTTTAAAAAAACCACATATATCCCTAGACACATAGTTTATGCGGCACTGTTCTCTGTGGGTGTTTAGTGCAGGCTTACGTGATTTGTGGCTTTGGTAGCCTGATTTGGGTTTTGCCCTTGAGATAAACTCTAGTTCTGATGTGTGTATATAGTAAATGAAGCATATGAATGGCATAATTGGTACACGGTGGATCATACGGTAACCTCAGATTGCACGGATACCTCAACAGTAGGCTGACTTAGGAACGGCACGTTGCACTTGGCCTCTGGTAAACTCTCCGAGTCTTCCCTTCTAGGTAAGATGCGTAGGGTTGGGGGTTGTCCCAGTTCCTGATGGCAGATTTTGTTCCAAGCAAATGTAATATACTTACATAATAAAAACTATGCAGTACACCTGAAATAAAAGTTGTTATCCTGCAGATGATGTTTGTCAGTTTCCTCCCCCCTCCCATGGGTATTGCTCTATCAAAGCAAAAACAGACTCTGAACGGTGTGAGAATATCCATGTCATCTACTGAATACAAAAGTGCCCTTTGTCAGTGGGATGAGTAGATAACATATAACCTTGCCCCACTTAAGCTTAACACAGAAAGTGACTTACGGAGGTTACTTCAAATATGTACGTCAAAACCTTAACTTGACCTGAGACGAGGAGATTTTTCCTTAGGACCAAGGAAAGAATATTTGAGAGGCAAAGACCAAAATAACTAAGTCCAGGTACCAAAGAAATTCTGGTATCCTGAAAGTGAGGAACGCATTCTGCTTATCTTGGCTTCACAGAGACTCTGATGAAGAAAGGCAGGTGTTCTTGTAAAGCATTTTGCTTCCTGAGAAGCTGGCTGTTTTCTGTAGGGTTGGAGCGAACAATATCCTGGTTTGCCTAGGATTGGGGGAGTTGTTGAGTCACAGGACCTTCAAGTATTAAAACTGGGGAAGTCCTGGGCACACTGGAATGAGCTGTTCACCCTCCAAGGCCGTGACAGCCTGCTCTGATTAAAGTGAGCACCACGAGGAATTCAGCAAAAAGTTGCTCTCATGGATTTGTGCCACACTCCCATCATCTCCAGTGGTTCACCCAACTGCTCCAGTCCTTCCAATAATGGGTTTCTAGCCCAGGGAATATGTTATTTCATCTCCCAAGGTCATTATACTTTTCATTGTCACCTGGAAATCCACATTCTAAATATTACTTAAATCCCAAAGTAAAACTAGTGTTGAACTGGAGGACTTTCATTTTCCCAATGTACTTACTTTTGGTCACTGACTACAGACGTTTTGAGTTAAAGTGCACATTGCCAGAAAAAAAGAAAAAAAGTGCAGATGTTTAATTCTTTGCAGGATTTATAATATTATATAGGGACTACTTTACATCCCACTCCAATAAACTGGTCTGCATTTATTACAAGCTAAACAACAACAACAACAAAATCACAAGTTGGACAGTAATTAGCTTGTCGCTTGAATAGACATTGATTTTATCCTTTTGCTAGCAAACAATTGTAATGTTATGGTCCAGAAAAACGCATTCTTAAATTCTATGTTTGAGGTTGCTTCGCCAAACTAACGCTAAGTAATGCTACTATGTAGATGGTAAATGTGGTCTTGTGGCCGCTGTCCTATAGAGGGCTTGGGAAATACAGCTAACATGAGTCTAGTGCTCAAGTCTGTTGATTGTGTATGTTTGTAAGCTGCCAAACAAACTTGGCTGGCCATTTCTTTTATGCATGAACCCATCACTGCTTTCAATCCTTCTATCTGCCCATTTTTTCTCAAAATTCTACGGTAAACAACAAATAACTTGCTGCACTTTTATAGCTAGTTTGAAAGGGCAGTATAGAAGGTGAAACTTCCAGACCATATCCAGGTCCCACCCAGGAAGCAGAAAATTTCCTGAGGTCTGATCACTCTTCCGAATGGACTATGACACCATGTTTACCCAATAAAGAGGAACGGGCTCATTCTTTTGTCACCTGCCACTGCTTAGTGATACCATTAGAATGTCATGCTTCCCTTTATAAATCGTGTATCCCAACAGCACTAGACGGTTCATCAATTACTCTTTCCATAGACAACAGAATGCGCCCTTGAAGGCCCTACTAACCACAGTTACAATGACACCTACGCAAACTCTATCCCCACTGAAAGACTCTGGATCCAATTCAGTAGCATTTGGTGTATTTTGTCAAATACCCCTTATCTTCATGTATCAGAGAGTGTCTTTCCTTGAACAACAATAAGGAGAAAAGAAACATGCAAGGGCTCCACTAAATTATTTCTTTAATAAACTCAACTGTGGTTAAATTCAAGATACATGTGTCTTAGAAGGAGGTGTTAAAAGCACCCAAACACAAACACACACACACACACACACACACACACACACACACACAGAGTGACACAGGCTGAATTTTCTCCAATATTTTCCTTTTTGTCATACATACCAAGTTTTCCTTACCAGTAAGCTTTCAGGAAAATCTAAAAACACTATTTTAGCACTCCACTGTAAATTTTTAATTTTTTGTTTACAAATTTTTTTTTATAGATTTATTTGACAGAGAGAGACAGCCAGCGAGAGAGGGAACACAAGCAGGGGGAGTGGGAGAGGAAGAAGCAGGCTTCCAGTGGAGGAGCCTGATGTGGGGCTCGATCCCGGAACGCCGGGATCACGCCCTGAGCCGAAGGCAGACGCTTAACCGCTGTGCCACCCAGGTGCCCCTGTTTACAAATATTTTAACTCTGTCCAGTACTAATGCATTGTTTGCAGATGCTTGCCAGCAGGCTTGGTACATCAGGGTAATTGACTTGTCCCTGAATGAATCTAGCCAATGGCAGTGAGAAATGGGAGAAAGAAAAGACCTGTTTTCTGGGCTCATGACTTCACATCAGATATTTTCTACATTTTTTTATGGTATGAAACAGATTCTAATTTGTCCCGATTTTATCCGTATCTATACATTTTCAAAGGCTTCTTTAGTAATAAATTCTGTTTTCTAAAGTAAAACGTCTAGTAATTCTGGTGAAATAATCTGGCGAAGAAGCTACCATCTATCAGTAAGCAAGCTCTCCAGCTCACCCATTCATTTAGTTGTCTCCTAACCTCCCCTTGGACCGGGATACAAATATTCAGCGTTAAGTTTTTCCTGCCAGAGGCTTGATGGTATATAAAGGAAGCAGTCAGTATTGAATGGGATCAAAGAAAATAGTAGTTAAGGTACTTGGATCTAAAAGATAAGAAGGTATCTCTTCTCCCAGAAGCAGACTGAAAATAAAAGTAAATTTGTTCTGAAAGAAATATACACATATCATATTTACAAAGCATATGTGACCAATCACTGAGAGTTAGCAATCGGGCCAGCTCTCCACCTCACGGATAGTTGGTAAAACAGTGACATAACTTACCACTGTTTACGTTGAAATAATTTTTGTTATCAGATAAGACTGATTTCAGATATTTCGCCAAAAACACATTTATATGTCTCTGGATGAAAGATATAGAAATAAAAGAGGAAAAAAAAAACCCTATAACAACATTAATACCACAATTATTTGTTATTCCCTTCAGTGTTATTGAGGCCAAAAGATCAAACCACTTTTCCACTGGCAATAAATGTGCATCTTTTAACAACAGGTGAATTTAATCACATAACCAATATTTAAAGACTTGTTATACAAATCTATGTCACCTATAGAAATTGACTGCACAGGAGAATTTAAAGAGCTGATCTTGTATCCTTGTAAGACATGAAAAAGGCTGATTAAATAAAATAATAATGTTTTGTAGTCCAGTCTTGAATCGGTGGTTACCTGATTCCTGTGTGTAGGTTCTGGTTCCAGAGATAAAGTATATTCTCAATGTTAAAATAACAATGAGAATGATTAACAGCCTCTAGGTAGTGGTATGGACTTCTTCCCACATACACACCCAGTGCATTCACCTTCACACTTCAAACCAGTCCAGCAAACACAAAGAATATATTGAGGGAAGAAGAGATAATCACTGGGAAAATAAACCCACATAGGGAGTTGGAAGCTGCCTCAGGGGAAATGGCTTATAAATACCAAGTCTTGAATGCCACCATATCTGTATCATTATGCTCTATTTTGGGTGGCCTAACCATAGGCCTGGCTATAGAGTTTGTTCATAGGATGCAAGTCATGCTGTGCTAAGGTGGAAATCATCAATATCATCTGTGGAATTGTGGTGATTTCTCAAGAAGTTTGCACCCTTGTCAGAGTTCTTTTGGTCTCTTTGGTTATTGTAGGATGACATGTAAAGTAAAACTATACCATTTAAAGTAAACCAACCCTTCTCAAAAGCCAACCCCCCAAACTCATTCATATAATAAACATTTTGATATTTAAATTCTTCTTGATAGTTTATGTTCAAAATTGATTTATTTACTGAAAACAAGCAATGGAAAAGAATCCAATTAGCAAAATCTGGGAAAATATGTTTCGAGTTGATGACTCTTCTCTTCCTCTCTCTCTCATAGTGACAATTACAAATGAGCTTGGGATAAACCAAATTTATAAAAGCTTTTATATTTGTTTATTTGCTTTCAAATGGAAAAGAATACTAGGAAAATATTTGAACTTAAGTATTATGTAGTTTTGTGTTTCATCCTATAGATTTCAATAATTGATCTGGTTCCTCTGCCACCAAACATACAGGTTATAAATAACTTACAAGGTATTTAATGCAAAATTATTGATGGAAACATGGAACTTGAATATATATGTGTGAGTATGAGTGTGTGTTTACACACAGCTTAGTTCTAATTAGAACACATCTTTAGGGGCGCCTGGGTAGCACAGCGGTTGAGCGTCTGCCTACGGCTCAGGGCGTGATCCCGGCGTTATGGGATCGAGCCCCACATCAGGCTCCTCCGCTATGAGCCTGCTTCTTCCTCTCCCACTCCCCCTGCTTGTGTTCCCTCTCTCGCTGGCTGTCTCTATCTCTGTCAAATAAATAAATAAAATCTTTAAAAAAAAAAAAAAAGAACATATCTTTAAACCTTCCAAACATATTCAGACTAGCCTTCTTCATTAACTTGGCAAAAGATTTTTAGCAGTCTTGGAATAAACACCATGATTTTTATTGCATAACAAAATGCAACCAGCCATACCATGGAATAACTTAAGTATCAACAAATATCGTACTTAAAATCTTAACAAATACTTAACAAATCATTTAGCAAAATTTCACTATTTCAGCAGATGACAAGCATATATTCTACACTGAAGCCTTGTGACTATTGATAAATAAAAGGCAAACTGGTTCAGAGTTTCCCAAGAATGAATCTTGTTTAAGGTTTCTCAACCTGGGCAGTAATAATTTCCAACCAGATAGTTCTTTGCTGTAGAGGACTGTCATGTGCACTGTAAAACTTTAGCAGTCACTCTAGTCTCTACCCACTAGATGCAAGTAGTGCCCCCCCACCCCAAGCTGTGACAATCAAAAATGTCTCTAGCTGCAAAATACTCCCTAGGGAGCAAACTCACTTGCAGTTGAGAACCCCTGGTTTAACATAATACAAAATAGAAGTGATTTTGTTGTTTTTCTCTAAGACTTTAAATTGAGAAGTTATAATTGCATCGAAGAAAGTTTATGGGAACTATCTTTCCAAGGTTGTAGAGGTAAGCATAGATGGCATTGAGGTTTTTTTTCACTTCGGATATCAGTATCAAATTTGAGACAGAAAATACTGGAAGAGGACAGATACATAGTGGGGCAACCTCCTTAAAGCAGCCTCAACACATTTTAAAAGGCTTGGATTGAAGGTCTCTTCATATTTAGCAAGAAATGTGAGTTGCAAATTCAAAAAGCTGGTTTTGACAGGAGACCTCATGGTACCCATGGGCTGCTACCTTTTTATCCAAACAAGTTTTAAGAGGCAGAATTCAGATGAGACCCAAACAGAACAAAACAGATAAACAAAAATCCTATCTTAGTTATTCATAGATTCTGAAAGATGGTTTTTAGGGATATGGAGCTTAGCAGAGCATTGCAGAAGAAGGTGGAGAAGATGCTTTGTTAATTTGTACCTGCTCACCAAGAGTTAAGTGAATTGAAGATGAAGGAAAAGTAACTCATGCTCTTCTCATGTTCTCGACATCTCAACTACATTTTAGGAATTAAATGCTATTGCAGTTGAATGTGATCGTCTTCCTGGTCCGATGCCCAGCCGTATCCTACATAGAATCCAGTGCTCAATAAATGTTCGATGATTATGGTAAACAGGTGAACCCAGCTAGGAATGTCATGATTTCCCACTTGAAGAGTCCTAGGCAGGAAGTGTAATATCCATTACAGTCAAGAAAGTAGCTTTTCACCAAAGCTATGTACCACTGATAGTTGAAGATGGACTATAATCTCTTCATTACCAAAAGATATAAGGAACTCTCCTTCTCAGACTTATTCTCAGGGAGAACATACTACCAGCTTTGCAGCAACTGGATATCACAAAAGCTTATCCTCAAATTTCTTAAATAAAAAATCTTCACTAAACTCTTCTGCATGCTATGAAAATGAGAAACAAGAAGCAAACACCTAAGGCCTGCTATGTTATAAGCTAATTCCTAAGTTTGCTAAAAGTTTCAGTTATTTGATGTTGGTTTATGTAAAATTAAAAATGGAACATATGGGTTGTAGGCCAGCATTACTAGACTTGCCCAGTAGCTGCCAGGAACCCAAGCTAGACACTGAGAACTAAGGAGAAGCAGCATGACTCATAACCAGCAGATATATTGTGCAGTGGGAGCTACTTTAGATACTCAGTTATCAAGAGAAGGTCATTTATAAGCCAAACACTGAGGACTACATCGAGAGAAATTTCATGGGATTACATGTGTGTTTCAAGGATCAATAGTTGCCCACTGAAATGGCTAAAACATCCTACGTCTTTACCATGGTCTTAAAAAACTTACATGCCCTCTCCCGCCTCTTCCTGCAAAAGCTTTCCACTTCTTTCACTGCTGCTCAGCCACTTTGTTTTTCTTGCCACTTCTCTTCTAGCTTGAACATTCTGCATTGCCATCTTTCTTCCTAGGATGCTCCTCCCTCCAATTTTTCACATGTGGCACCCACTTATCACCAATGCTCACTCAGCTCAAACGTCACCCCCTCAGATCTTTCTCATCTTGTCTTCCGAGCTAAAGCTTTCACCTTCCCATACCCATATTCCCTATTGCTCACTCTCAACTCCATTACCTGGTTTCATTTTTCTCCTAAAAATGATCATCATCTGAAATAATCTTAATAATTATTTGATTGCATGTTTATTGCTGACCTCTACCAGAACATGTTATCTAGCGAGTAAGGATTCAGTCCGATTGGCCATTCAGAATTGTTTCTGGTGCATGTGTTTTGACCCTTAAAAGGAATTAAAAATGGTATCTTTCAGAAAGTTGAGGCTGTAATCTAGTGATAATATGAAGAGGGGTGAAGATCTCTTATCTCTTTCGTTGCACTAAACTCTTATCTGGAGTAAAAAGGAACAAATATTATATTAGGAGGAAAGTATTTCAGATGACACAATTCCAGTCTTGACTAATGTAGAGATAGCTTTAGGACTGCCTCAGTCCCTGGTGAACCTCAACAGAAGGCAACAAGAACATTTTCCAGGGCTTTGATGAACAACAAAAAGTTTTCAATTTTCTATAAAGGAAGTGTGCAGTTGAGGCCCAGGCTCCAAGAAACTGATCCACCACCATGGGAATTTGTGTAACCTAAATCAGGAGGGGAAAATAGGATTTAACAAGTAACTCCTCTTCAGTTTCATCACAAAGGATAGCTGGGCAAAACCTGGTGAGTTTGACCTATTTATGAGATAAAAGGGAGTAAAACAGCTGGGGTAAAATTAAAACACTTCTGAAATTTAGACATTAAATATGAAAGAGCTGGATCTAGAAATACTTAATTCATAGAAACTGTCTGCTTTACTGCTAACTTCCCAAAAGTGCCACTAATAAAAAGATAGGACTATAAATGGAACCTTCAGCTAGGCCTCTAGAATTCAAAAAGGCCCATAGAAAAGTTTGTTGCAACTGCAGGCAGATAGCTGAGGAATTAGAAGGCCATGATGGCTTGTGCAAACAGACCACAACAATAAGGACTTTGATAAAAACTCTGAAAGAATCTTTATACTTCAAACTATATGCTCTGAAACTGCGCACGTTGCCTTTAGGTGCAGACAAATCTATCTTCGAACAAAAGGGATTCTGGGGCTTGTGGGAGAGTAAGATAGTCAGTAAAAGAGAAGTATATCAGAATGATGGTGGAGAATTGAAAGGGGAAGCACATGGGAACAGCTGTAGGACCCAGTTTAAAACAAACAGGTGGAAGGGAGTGAAAGGATGTCTGAGAAGCTCCAATGTGTTCTAATCAGCCACGGGAGAGAGGGAGGCAAAAACATTGTACTTTCTCCACATGAAGAAATGCTCAGGTCTTGATGAAAGCTGTACCTCAGTGAGGGGCTTTGGGCATAAGATGAAGAGAAGCCAGGAAAACTTGTTTGAAGATTCAAAGTTAAAATTTCAGTTGAATGATTTATTTACCACCAACAATTCAGCTGTTGGCTAAATGAACTTAGGCTATTATTCTGGAAATTGAAACTTTCTTAAAATATTTGCTCTGTTACCTGTATTTTTTAACCAAATACTTCATACCTGGAATATACTGAATTAGTCAAATCAAGTTAACAAGAATGTTTTTGAAAGACTCTAGTCCCTGAACTCTTGGAGAGCTGAAGCCTTCTCTGGTTTTATTCATTGTGTATCCTTTGCAATATGTACGATGTAGTATGCATTTACTATATAACTGTTGATTGAATGAATAAATGGATTAATTAGTTTTCATTGCCAATTCATGCGCTTTCCAGTTTTACATCTCCTTTAATTAGATGACTTTCCCTCTGAGGCTCTGGAACTATGGCCACAGATGCACACTAAAATTGAGCCAAGTCCGCTGGCTAATTTCTCACTCTTTTTCAGTAGCATGTTTGTTGCAGCAAAGAAAAGAAATTTAAAGGCATCTACCAAAAAAAAAATAAAAAATAGAATAAAGGCCATCTATCAAGAGCAGAGGCAATTACTAGTGCATTTAGATGCAGCTGTGTACAAAAATGCATTTCTAAGAAAGCTCCGATCTTCAGATATGAAGGTACTCACCTACTTGGCACTAAATTAATTAATGAGATGTTCGTAGGCATCTGAGCCCAAGTGATGTACCAGAGAGAGGAGCACAATTGCTCATTTGATTAATTACCTAATTAACCATTTAGGACCATAGCTTTTGGTGGGATTGTCATGAAATTTGAAGAACTTTTTTTTTTTTTTAAATAAAACTGGCTCTCAGTATGTGGTTACTCATAAAGAAAGGGAAAATTTTTAGGATAGCCATGGGTATTTTTAAAAATGGTGCCCATTAAAGGCTATAATATTGACGCAATTTTCCAGGGCTGGTTTTAGTTTCCCACCGAGTGGTAATTAGGTCATTGGGCCAGTTCTTCTCTTAACTGACCATTATGATTTCACCAGGTTTGCTTCTAAAAATAGCCTTTTGTAGGAATTGTTAGTCACTATCAGCTTTTCCCTGAGTTAATGTGGCTTTCATTTAACGTGCCAAAAGCACCTCCCTGGACACTTAAGTTTTCCATGTGTTCATAGATCAAGTATATGCTAATTCACCCTACCAGTCTGAATTTTCTACTGTTCTGATTTGCCTGAACTAGCAGTGGAAGTTAATTTATTTTGTAGTCCTTGGACTTCCCTCTGAAGGCAACCATTGGCAAGCATGGTTTTGTGTTTATGTGAACAGCTGCCTCCTGGGAAGACGGAAAACATCTCCATGATACTTAGAGTATTTCTCCTAAGCCAGTTTGATTTGAGCCTGCGCCTTGGTCTGCTGTCTCATGCTTGTTCCCTGCTTTCTTTGAGGAGTTACACTTCTTCACTTAAAGAGCTCTTCTCTCAGAAGAGCTGCCTGTGTTCATACAGGGAGTTAAGTGGAAGGCTAGACTGGAGTAATAAAGATATTGGTATCTCAGAGAGTATGGTCTACATAGATGGAAGCCAATGAATTAAAATCACCCCAGGAAGTTTTGTAGTGTAACTAATCAAGGTAGCTATTACCAATCAATGGTATACAGATTGATTTAGAGTTCTGGGAAGATTAAAGATTTAGGTATACCTCCTTCATGTCTACCTTCCATTGGGTGCTTTCTATTCCCATTGGGTGCTTTTCTAATCTAAAAGTTAAATCTTCAGTAAAAAGAAGACAGAATCAGATGTCAGGAGACCTGCATTTTAGGTATTTCTAAAAGTTTACTCATTCCTGTTACAAAAATTTTGAAGTTCCTAAAATGTACTATGAGCTATAAAATATCCCTTAACTCTGCCAGTATTCCAACCTCATCTATAAAATGACCAGATGTAAAGAAGAAATAATACAATTTTGTGAAATGGCTTTGCGAATTAGAATAGCAGCTCTCAAATTGAGGTGCACGACATCCTAGCACTCCCTAAGACCATTTCAAGTTGTCTGAGAAAGCAAAACCATTTTTTATGATAATATAAAGACATGATTAGCCTTTTTCTCCTACGCTGATTGATAGTGCTAAAGCGATGATGGCACCTTACTATTAATCAAGACAATGGCATCAAACCGTATTTGTCGTTGCATTTTTCATTTCCTTGGATTCATAAAATATATATATGAATATATATATTCTTAAAATACACACACATATAGATACATAAAAGAGCCAGTTTCATACACACATATACATAAAAGAGCCAGTTTCATTTAAGAAATCATGATGAAGTAATAAAGTTTTTCATTTTACTAAATCTAGAATTTTTCATACATGTATTTTTAGTCATTTGTGTGATGAAATGGGAGGTGGGCCTAAAGCACTTCTACCGTATACAGAGAAAACAAATGCCCTTGTATAATTCTCTGTGTTATAAGCTGAACTAGTCATTATTTTTATAAACACTATTTTTACATGAAAGTCTAAAAATATAATTATTCAGATTTGGGTATTTGGCAGATAATTTTTCAGAAATGAATGAAATAATACATCATGGTTTTGATTTGTATTTCCTTGATGATTCATGACATTGTGCATTTTTTCATATACCTGTTGGCCATGTGTATATCTCTTTTGGAGAGATGTCTATTGAAGTCCCTAGCTCATATTTTTTTTTAAGATTCATTTGTTTATTTGTGGGGGGGGGAACAGGCAGAGGGATAGAAAGAGACAAAGCATCAAAGCAGACTCCCCGCTGAGCACGGAGCCCAATGCAGGGCTCAAGCCCAAGACCCTGAGATCCTGACCTGAGCTGAAACCAAGAGTCAGATGCCCAACTGACTGAACCACCCAGGTGCCCCTCCCTAGCTCATTTTTAAGTTGGGTTACTAGTTTTGTTGTTGTTGTTGTTGCTGTTTTGGGGGGGGGTTGGTTTGTTTTTTGGTTTGTGGTTTTTCTTTGTTTGATTTTTGGTTTTTTGCTATTGAGTTGTAAGAGTTCTTCCCATAATTTGGAAATCAACCACTTATTAAATATGTGATTTTTTTCATTCTGTACATTGCCTTTTCATTCCATTGATTATTTCCTTTGCTATGTAGAAGCTTTT
>NC_048230.1:36510500-36546689 GCF_002007445.2 Ailuropoda melanoleuca | reverse complement strand
CTTCTCTCTGTTAGTAATAAAAACAACTACAGAAGAAGGCACTGGGAAATCCAAAGACCCCAGTCCCTGCTGCTCTCCGACATACTGGAGGGTACCTGCTCAGGTACTCTGTCTTTTCACTAGCTCAAGATTCACCAGGTTCATTATTGAATCTAGCTGGGCCCAGCAGTAAAATACTAGAACTACTGGTAATCAACTTTCAAGATTTTGTTTTCATTGATTTCCCCAGTTCCCAATGGTATACAATCCCTTTTTCTTTACCCGTTTGGCTTCTTAATAACAATTGCATATTGTTTTGTAAAAGGCAGATATTCATTGCAATCCATCAAAAACAAGGTCAGTTAACCTTCACAGCTACTGAGGTGATCCCTTGTTTGGAGTGCTTTCTTCTACTTTTGAATAGGTCTTAGCCTTCCTCTTTGGAAACAGTCAAATTGTCCACAAGCAATCATGTGTAAATATTAAGCATTAGAGCTTCAGGATGTCCTGAAAATATTTCCATTCATAGTGTTCCATATACAACAATTGGAGGATTTTCACAATCCAGGTATTAGAAATGGAATCATTTTTATACCTGGATCTGAGCGCAATCAGCTTAGAACTATAAAAAATAAACTTGGTTGAAAAGTTAGGCATTACCCTAGTAATGTGTGCCACTGTTTTACTCAATAAATAAGTGTCCCAGACCTACAGAACACAAGACCCTATACCTAAGAATTTCCACTTAATCCTTAAAATACCTCCCATTCTTTTGAAATAGATATTGTTATTTCAGTTTTACAGTTAGCAAAACAGAGAATCACAAAGTGAAACTTTCAGGACCAAGATTAAAAATGAGCTTTGTATGATTTCATACTGATGAGCTCTGTAACTAACATAGCATGGATAGATTAGAATATGGAAAGATTTGAGGTCACAAAGCAATTAGGAAGTCACTACATTGTTCCAATGAAGGGCAAAATGATGACATTTTAATTTTTTTTGTTTTTTCTCTTGAAGAAAGATTAAAATTTTTCCAAGTATTTTTATGATATACAATCTCTCAATAAATGGCCAACAGAGTTGACATTGTTAGTTCAGAACGCCTTAGTTTTGGTGTTTTCTATTTATTACTGATTTATCAATAACCCTTGAGTAATTGCTAGGCAAAAACTAATTTGTACTAGATCAAATGTTGTGGTTTTGGCATTTAAAAAATCAGCAATTGATATATTTTCACTTGAAGCTATCCAGCTAACAATATTTATTTTCCTCACTAAAAATGTCTAAATCTACATGGCTTGTTTCTCTGTTTTCTTTTTCTTCCTCAGATCCATAAACCGAAGTCTGAGGAGCAAACCCCAAGCCTTTATTTTAACTCCATTAAGAGGTGATCTTTGAATACTGGATCTCTATTTCTCCAGAGGTACAAAGTAGAATGAAGTAATTTAATAAAGGCCTAATCCTAGGTATGTAAAGGAGATTTTGATAGAATGAAAGTTCCCATTCCCAATTTCATCTCCATAGTGTGACCTCATTTGAGCACTATAAATAATTCCTATTCATTGAAAAATAATAATAATTTAGCAAAAATGCTAATAGAAGAAAATAAGTATGACTAAGCTTCCAAATTCATATTTTAAAATTTAGCTAATATTTTTTTAATCACATTTACATTTCGGTCACTTTTTAAAAATGATCCCCTTCCTCTACTGTGTAAGACCCTCTTGGATTTCCCTCTACATACCGGATAAAGGTGGTCTTCTTCCATCTTAGCCAAGAGATTATGAAGTTCTACCCATGTTTACTCTACAGCCTTAGGCATCCCTACAACCCAGCTTGTCTCCTTCTCTCCAATCATGATGACATATTCCGTACTTGCCTAAATACGATGTATTATTTCACATTCATCTACTACTACTGCTCATCCTCCTTCCTGTTCTTAGAATGTTCTCCCTCCTCCCAGCATTTCAGCCTGGTGTTATACATATGTCTTGACACTCACCTCAAGTACCATCTATTGATATGAAGAACCAATACTAGAACCCAAGAAAGTCTATGAAGACTTTTTTTCTGACAAGTCTCTTGTCTGCACCCTACCCTCAGTCAAATCTGAGCACAGTTCTTCCTCTGGACTAAAACCTGAATATTCTTCCATTGTAATATGTTTACATCCATGTTTCTCCCCCCAGATCTATAAACCTCTCAAAGACAGAAGCCCCTTTTGTTGACCTTCGTATCCTGGCCATATATTTTAACACTAGGCACATATTATGCACTCAGTAAATATCTGTTGAACAAATGTATATATTTTCTTCAGCCCAAATACTTTCCACATCTGCTTAAATTTATAAAATATACATTAAGTCAATATTCTGGCTGATTTAAGAAGGTAAAACAAACACTATGATGTAACCCAGAAATCCTACTCTTTGATCACCGGGGGAACTGATATTTCAAGATTAGTTGATACAAATAGTATGGTTTGAAAAATTAATGAGATTCAGAAACAAAATGTTATTATCTTGGTATGAATTATATTCAAAACTGTGTCTATTTGTATTCTTAGTAGCACAGCTTATAAAAAGCAGTGTTGTCAAATTAACTCTACTGTCTACACAGATCCAATAATTTTTGTATTCTAACTGAAATATGTAGTATTTTCAACTAAAAAAATGTGGCATTTTATGCTTAAGAAGCTACCTAGTCTGATGTCTAGGGCAAAGCAGATACTTGATCAATTTATCTTGAATGAATTAATGAATAAACTTATGAATGAATGAAAAGCAAATGAATTCGATCAATTCCTGAGTTTAAAGATGATAAAACTGATAACAAAGTATTTAAAAAACAATGACAGATAATCCAACATTATGGCTCCTAGATCAGTATCTACTGTGTTGTATGTAAATTACAAATATTATAATATTTAATAACTTTGGATGGAGAAGCATACAGTCAGAGACATAGAACCTCAGTGCAGAACAACAAACGTTTATCCTAAACCTAATATGGACCTTACATTTTCCCGTGTGCTGCAGGTACACAAAAGGAATGAATAAGTACAGTCTCATAGCAGGGAAAGACAAAACAAGTATTTATAATGCAACATGATACATTTAGTGTTAGGGCAACACAACTGAGAAAGCAATTCTACCTGGGGAAAAAAGGAAAAGAAAGGAGAGGAGAGGAAGCCACACAGAATAGATGACGTTGAAGTTGCCTCTGAAGAAGAAGTAGGCGTCTTCCCAATAGATGAGATGGGGAATGGCATTCTAGGCAGAAGACACCAATGTCAGCTCATCGGACGTCATGGAGGTGATGGACCCATGTAAAAAAAGGCTCCAAGAACAGAACCAAAGCTGACCTCAGCAGAAGGCAATAGTACTGCATAAATGGAGAGAAACAATTAGTTCCTTCTTCTGCCACTCCAAAGTGGGAAGCCAACATGCCAGGAGCTATGAAGAGCCTCAGAATAAGAACATAGAAGAGCCATCTGTTTGAAGGAGATGCATCCTTCCTGTGCCTAATGCATTACATGCAACACCCCTTGGTGAGAAATACCCTGACCTGAGCAGATATCAGGAGACAGTTAATAATGCACTATATCCTCTAAGTCAATGCAATATTAGTGCTTCCTTGCTAATTTACTTATTTTATTTAGTGCACCCGATTCATTTTTGCATAGGTTCTCTTTGTAGTTTTCTAAATATTAATATATCTTTTAAAGATTTTATTTATTTGAGGGGCACCTGGGTGGCACAGCGGTTAAGCATCTGCCTTCACACTCAGGGCGTGATCCCAGCATTCTGGGATTGAGCCCCCCATCAGGCTCCTCTGCTGTGAGCCTGCTTCTTCCTCTCCCACTACCCCTGCTTGTGTTCCCTCTCTTGCTGGCTGTCTCTATCTCTGTTGAATAAATAAATAAAATCTTTTAAAAAAAAGATTTTATTTATTTGAGAGAGAGAGAGAGAGAGAAAGAGCACAAGCGGGGGGAGGGGCAGAGAGAGAAGAACAGACAGACTCCCTGCTAAGCAGAGAGCCTGATGCAGGACTCAATCCCAGGACCCTGAGATCACAATCTCAGCTGAAGTCAGACTCTTAACCAACTGAGCCATCCAGCCACCCCTAAATATTAATATTTTAATTCATAGACAGCATTCTTTATCCCAAGGAATAAAAAAAGGTGTGATTTTAATGATATCAGTACATGCCTGATATCCAAATTCATGTTTTAACATACAGCTTTAGAAGGTAGAAACATCACACTCATGTGGGTTGCTCTCTAGACTTGATTACATCCAACATTAGAAGTGTAAAACTCCTGAGGTGAGAAAAGCATCAAAGAATGAATACTGTGGATTGACTACTGGTACGTTAGCTCATGGAATCCAATCTCAGAGACACCCTCAACCTCACTAAAAGTGGTGGCCTGTAAGTGAGCTGTCTTCATGAGCAATTACTGAGCTAGGGGTCATGTCCCCATTTCATCCCACCCAACTCACTTCCACAGGAAGTATCAGATCACACAGTGTGAGAGATAGGAGAGGAAAACAGTAGATTGTGATAAAGTAATTCAAAATGGACATTAGGAGAAAGGAAACAGGAGAAGATGGCTCAGACTCCTGGAGGAAAGAGTTATGTAACAAAACGTACAAGAGATTGACAAGAAGGTTCATGGGTCTCTTATTATTGCCTGTCATCTTCATCACAACCACCACCACCCCTACCACCATCATCAGGTAGTACTGCACACTGTTCCAAGCCCTAGATTAGTTTTCAAAAGCACCAGTCTGCAGACTTATTATTGTTAGCCCTAAAACCATCCAATTACTAGACTCTGTAAGCCTCAATTTCTTTATATACAAAATGGGGAAAATAATAGTACCGAACTCAAGAGATACTTAGGATAATTAAATAAGATCATCTTGATAAAGGTTTAGCACAGTACCTGGCCACAGAATAGACTCTCAATAAAGTCCACTGTCATCATCTCATCATCAACATCATCATCATCCGAAAGATTCCTGATTGCCAGTTTTTTGTAATACCAGCCAAGTCAAAGAGAGATTCATATATCTGACACCAGAAATCTGGTGATGATCATCAAACATACAGATGGAGATGAATTATCAATGGACTGCTTTTTCATCATGTGGAAATTACCTTGAAATAAGCAGGAATGATCATATTCTCCAAAATATTTCTTGAATCTTCTACAAATGAAAAGAGTTTTTTTCTTGTTCAACATAATCCCAGCCACTTTGAGAAATTAAGGAAGTTGCTTTTGTTTTGTCCACATTGCCTTGATTTTTTTTAATGCTAATACACACCCTTCTTCTTGAACAAACTCCAGCCAGACAGATATTTGCCATTCCATTATTGTTTTAAAGTGTTAGCCCCAGACACATAAGCATTGTTGGAATGCAATGGAAAAAAAAATGTTTTAAATCTCAAATGGGGTAATAAACTGCAGCCAGAAGCTAATTGTCCTGAAACCTGAGCTTTTATAACATATTACTACTGTAGTGGGACCACTCAGCACTCCTTCGGTGGGGTTGTTGTGTAATTGGTACTAGATTACGTTGCAGACATATATATAAAAAAAAAAGATGTCAAATCAGACATTTCTGCTTATTACTGTAGACCTCAGCATAATTCTCAAAGCAATCAATGCATTTCATCCATTAAACTATTGATGGGGGTTATTAATTCATATAATGTTTAACTACTCACTGTGGACTTTCTCTGTGCCAACTTTCTTCCACCCAAGAAGTCCTGAAATGTTGTCGCTCCTGTCAAAAGAAATGAATCATTAATAAGAACCAGCAAGGCCAGAGGTGAACTAGAAGCTGGGCCATGATATATACAGGCTTCACATTCTTTTAATTCGGTGCTGAACAGCATGTGTAAAAGGAGCAAATAGCCCAGTAGGGTTTTACCAAGAGTCTGAAAGAAACACAAAGAAGGATATATCCATCAAATCTATTTATTGAGTATTTAGGGATCTGAGAATACTTCTTATTTTTAGATAATACATTTGGTAGACACTTTAAGAGTCAACAGTAACAAGAACTTATAAGTAATACTCCAACTAAACTCTAACCCATAAGAGGCCAGGGCAATGCTCACACTCATCTGCCAAAGCCTTAACAAAATCAGGCAAGACCAGGCAGGTGTAGGCCTATGTCCAAAGAAAATTTTGTGATAAGAATGTAAGAAATACCTCTTCTTCCAAGTCTTAATCTTTGTATTGTGTTACTTTCTGTTGTTTTTTTTTTTTTTCTTTGCCTTCTCCCCTGCCCTTTTTGGAGATTCTCCACCTTCAGGCGAACTCTAGAACCAACGTGGGCTTACAAAACGAAGGAGTTTGGCTGTTAGAACAGACTTGTAGGGGCGCCTGGGTGGCTCAGTCAGTTAAGCATCTGCCTTCGGCTCAGGTCCTGATCCCAGGGTCCTGGGATCGAGCCCCACATCGGGCTGCCTCCCTCTCCCTCTGCCTGATGTTTTCCCTACTTGTACTCTCTCTCTCTCTGTCAAATAAATAAATAACTAAAATCTTTAAAAAAAAAAAAAAGAAGAAAAAGAGACTTGTAAAAATTTAAATAAATAAAAATAAGAGACTTGTGTGATAACAAAAACCTTGAGCTTTGAAGTCAGATTTGAAGCTCTAGTCTGATTCAGCCATCTCCTTATTGAAAAAAAATGTTAGCCCCCTGAGTTCTAATCTCTTCCTATATAAAATTAGGCTAATAACACTTACCTTACAGAGCTTAGGTAAAGTATAAAAGGAATAGCATACATCGACTGCTGACTAGATTCTTGGCACTAAGATGATAATCAGTGATGGGCAGGGGATGGTGACAATGATGACAGAGAAGGAAATACAGCCCACTTGGTCAGTGTGGACATTCACACTTAAGTCCCAAAGCAGATTTGAGGCCTAGATCAATATCAATATCAATATGAAAACTTCACTCCATCCTATATGTGTTTTGCTTTAGCCACCAGTTGGGCATTTGCCAGTTTGATTTTTAAAAACCAGTGGAAGAGTAAGCCTGGCCAGAAGAGGAGGAGAGTAGCCTTCATCTGAATGGTAGCTGAGGAGCCATGCCCATTTAGAGAACGTGGAACATCTGGGATCTGAATATCCTCACGTTATTTTCAGGCTGCCTAAAGTATTCTCTCAAACAGGCAAGAACAATTCCTTCAATCAAGTTTTCAATAAATCTGATAGTAAAGAAAAGTTCTGTGGTAAGTGAATTATGGAATTGAACTTAATAATTTTTATATGTCTTTTCTTACCCTAAGAACAGGGTCCTCATCCTATATTTGTAACATTTTTTTTTCAGGGTCTTATACTTGTAGCATGTTTAGGATTTTACAACACATGCCTGAAACCTCAGCTGACACTCACCAGTATCTCAGGAGCTCCTTATTATTACTACCATCACCAATTTACAGCTTAAGCTCCAAGGGGACTAAGCACCTTGCCCAACTGTCACACCACTGGTATGTCACAAAGACAAAATGACATCGCCAAACTACAGGCACCAAGTCCAGGGATATTTCACCAGAGGTTTAGAAGTGTGTTTGTAATTGTACTATTGAAGGCCACAGATCAAATTGAGTCGGCACCCTTTAACTAAGGAGGTATCTTTTGGCTCTGAAAATGTTTCATATACAAAGTCTCCTGTTTTTTGAGGATCTTCTGGCTCTATAATATTTTTAAATACACAGAACACGACTGGTTTCTTAATCATGCTGATTTAATTTCAGGTGAATACTGCTTATCACAAAGAAGACTTTGCAAGTATTCTAGACATTTTGATTGCCGTTACATTTGATCGCCATACATCTAAAAACACTTTAAATAAGCCTTTATCATGTGCTGGGCAGCTCTAGATATAAAGGTTAAAAAAAAAAAGAAAGAAAGAAAAAAAACAGACAAAAATCTCTGCTCTTTTCAAGCTCACACTCTAAGTAGGGAGAGATGAAATATATAAAGTATGCTGTTATATTTGTCTAATGGTGTGAAGTTGATAGAAGAGCAAGTGGGGAATGGGATTAGAGATTTCTGGGATGCTATTTTAAATAGAGTTGTTTGGGAAGACTTCACTGATAAGATCACAGGTGATCAGAAACCTGAAAAAAATAACCAAGCAGGGTGACCTGTTAGAAAGGTATTGCACTAATCTGGGTGAAAAACGACGGTGACTTGGACAAAGATAGTAAGAAGTGCTGGAATCTGAATATATTTGGAAGATAGAGCCAATAGGATTTGCTAGCAGATTAAATGAGGGGAGAGAGAAGAAGACATAATATAATACTTGGCTAACACTCTAACAGGTGAGTGTCCACCAAATGAGACAAGGAAGACAGAGGCAGAAGCAGGGCTGGAAAAGAAAATCAGGAGTTCACAGTGTTACGCACATTCAGTTTGAAATGTCAGTTTTACCCCTAAATAGAAGAGTCTCGTGTGCAGGCAGAGAACTCTGGAGTTTAGAGAAGTCCTGGCTGGAGATAAAAACATGAGGGTTGTCTGTGCATGGGATGCATTTAAAGCCATGAAGCTTAATGACTGCTAGGAAGTGCAAGTAGATAGAGATGACGCTCAGGGATAAATCCTAGGACCGCCCTATGGTTAGAAGTCGGGGAGATCAGTGCACTCAGCAAGAGACTAAAATGCAGATTAGGAAGGCTGTTGTTCAAGCACATAGCACATACTTTTGCACCTCCTCAGGGAGAAAATATTTATTTTTTGTTCTTTTAGAGGTCAGGAGGAGAAGGTGAGATGGACTGGGGGGGGCAACTTTAAGAGATCAGTGAAATACCACTTGAGGCCAACTCTAAAGCAACAGAAAATAGACTAAACTGAGAAATATGTGAAGTATGATTAAGCTGTGTGTATTGAGGAACCTCCGTACTGTTTTCCAGCATGGCTGCACCACTTTGCATTCCCACCAACAATGCACTAGGGTTCTTTTTTCTCCACATCCTCGCCAACACTTGTTACTTCTTGTCTTTTTGATTCTAGCCATTCTGACAGGTGTAAAGGGATATCTCATTGTGGTTTTGATTTGCATTTCCCTGATGATGAGTGATGTTGGCATCTTTTCATGTGTCTATCGGCCATTTGTGTGTCTTTGGGGAAAAAAAAAAAAAGAATTACCATATGGTCCAGTAGTTCTACTACTACTAAGTATTTATCCTAAGAAAACAAAAACACTAATTCAAAAAGATATATGTACCTCTATGGGTTGTTGTTGTTTTTTTTTTTGGCAGCATTCTCTACAACAGACAAGATAAGGCAGCAAGCCAAGTGTCATCAATAGATGAGTGAATAAAGACGTGGTATGTATATATGTGATTATTATATATATTACATATATTACATATTACATATAATATATATAATGGATTATTACTCAGCCATAAAAAGAATGAGATCTTGCCTTTTGCAACAACATGAATGAACCCAGAAGATAAAATGCTAAATGAAATAAATCAGATACAGAAAGATAAATACCATATGATTTCACTCATATGTGGAATTTAAAAAACAGAACAAATGAACAAAGAGACAAATAAAAAAAAGACTCTTAAATACAGAGAACAAATTGGTGGTTGGCAGAAGGGAGGTAGGTGGGGGAATGGGTGAAATAGGTGAAGGGGATTAGGAGTACGCTTATCGTGATGAACACTGAGTAATATACAGAATTTGGGGATCATTATATTGTATATCTGAAATTAATATGACACTGTATGTTTAATTATACTTCTATAAAAAGTATAATTAAATCCTTTTTTAAAAGATGCCTCTATTGATTTCCCTATGGGGCTCTTAAAATGACTCAGAAAGCAAGTGTGTTTGCAAATTCGGAAAACACTGTAGATCAGGTACAGAACCCTCATATTCTACTCCCTTTTTTTTTTAAGATTTTATTTATTTATTTGAGAGACAGAAGGGAGAGACAGAGCGTGAGCCATGGGGGAGGGGCAGAGGGAGAGGGAGAAGCAGACTCACCACTGAGCAAGGAGCCAGACACAGGGCTAGATCCCAGGACCCTGAGATCATGACCTGAGCCGAAGGCAGATGCTTAACCAACTGAGCCACCCAGGCGCCCCCTCATACTCTATTCCAGACTGAGCACTCATTTTCTTTGTTTTTCTCTGCTGTGTCCTTTAAAAACAGCGATGTAATTAATTCTCTATCTTATCTCTATCTCTCTTAATAAATTTCTCATTTTGCCCCAAATTGCCCAATACCAAAATAAGAAGTCCTTGAGGGCTTCATACAGGTTGAAGTGAAACATCCAGGTCCTGCTCACAGTGTTTATATGAGACACGCCCTTAAACAACTACTGGATGTACAAAACACTTGCTTAAATTGAGATTATCTCTGCATCATGAGTTCATGTGCCTTCCCCTAACATCAAAAATCAGTGGGAAAACAGTTTGGCAGTTCCTCAAAAAGTTACACAAAGAATTTCCATATGACACTAGCAACCCCATTCCTAAGTATATATACCAAAGGGTTGAAAATTTGTTCTTAAACACATACTTGTACACAAATGTTCATAGCAGCACAATTCACAATAACCAAAGGTATAAACAATCCAGATACCCACCAATGGATAAATAAATGAACCACATGTGGTATCTACATGTAACGGAATACTCCCCAGCCACAGAAAGGAAAAGAGTACTGATACATGTTACGACATGGATGTTCACAAACACTATACTAAGTGAAAGAAGCTGGATAGAAAGGCCACAGAGGGTATGAGTCCATTTATGTGAAACATCCAGAATAGGTTAATGTATAGAGACAGAAAGCGGAACGGTGATAGCCAGGAACTGAGAAGTTACTGTTTAACAGGGAATGGGTTGTTTGTGTGTGTGTGTGTGTGCGCGCGCACATGCGCGCATGCACGTTTTTGCTTTTGTTTTTGTTTTGCTTTAGTGGGGGGTGTTGGGAGGCGATGAAGATGTTTTGAAACTTGACATGTGTGGTGGTCCGGCAACATTGCAAATGTGCACCATTTTAAAATGGTTATGTGAATTTTATCTCAATTAGAAAATATGAGTGGACCCACTCTAGATCCGAATCATGTGTATGTAGCATATATATATATGTAGCATACATGTGTATGTAGCATATATATTTTTTCCCTCACTTGGGTTGCATAAGCTTCTTTCACTCTTCTTCCTTACACTCTTCTTCCTTACACACTCTTCATAGAATTGATGACTGGAACCAGAAATGCAACTGGAATCTCAAAAACACAATTTTCCCCAGCACAAAGCTAAATCCTCATATGTGGATTCAATCTTCCACCTGATTCCAGAACACTTTGTAGAATGAAGCACTTTCAGCATGCTTTAAAATGCTCTTGTTTTTTTAAATTTTGAAGTGATTTCAGACATATCAAAAGGTTTCAACACAGTACAAAGGACTTTCTTGTACATTCCTCACTTAGATGCCCTACATGCAAGTGTTTTACGTAAAACAAAAAATGTGAAGCATGTTTTACTGATAAAATAAATGGGTAAATATGCATATATGTGTACATTCAGGTGTACATACATGTATACTGTCTATATTTGCATAAATATATATTTTTCATATATCTATATTCAATATCTATGTGCTTCATAGACTCATATATGTATGCATGCATAAACATGCATTTATCTATTCACATGTATGCGTGTGTACACACATCATATGCATATGCACATGTATATGTATAAATACGCATGTAGGTATATACACACAATCTTTTTTTGAAAGGATATGTTGCCTCTTGACTCATATACACTGTTATTTCCTAAAACCAATGACATTCTATTGTATTGCTACAGTACAATTATTAAAATCAGGATATTAATATTAACAGTACTAAAATCTCATCTATAGCTTTTTTCAAATTCCAGTACTTGTATTAATAATGTACCTTTTAGGGGCGCCTGGGTGGCACAGCGGTTAAGCGTCTGCCTTCGGCTCAGGGCGTGATCCCGGCGTTATGGGATCGAGCCCCACATCAGGCTCCTCAGCTATGAGCCTGCTTCTTCCTCTCCCATTGCCCCTGTTTGTGTTCCCTCTCTCGCTGGCTGTCTCTAGCTCTGTCGAATAAATAAATAAAATCTTTAAAAAAAATAATGTACCTTTTATTTTTTTTAAAGATTTTATTTATTTAAAAAAAATAATGTACCTTTTATTTTTTTTAAAGATTTTATTTATTTAAAAAAAATAATGTACCTTTTTTTTTTTTTAAAGATTTTATTTATTTATTCGACAGAGATAGAGACAGCCAGCGAGAGAGGGAACACAAGCGGGGGGGTGGGAGAGGAAGAAGCAGGCTCATAGCAGAGGAGCCTGATGTGGGGCTCGATCCCATAACGCCGGGATCACGCCCTGAGCCGAAGGCAGACGCTTAACCGCTCTGCCACCCAGGCGCCCCAATAATGTACCTTTTAGCAAAAGAAAAAAAACATAGAGCTGAAATCTATGGAATAAATTGTAATAAAATGGGTAACTAGAAGTTTTTGAAGACCTTTCCTTGTACTGGGCTTATTGTATTTTTAATCACCAATATATTATGCAGCATGCCAGAGGTGCATAAAGGTTAGATTCAGGAATCAATTTAATTCAATTACCTAATCTCAAATATGGGTGCTTTTACACTGTGAAACTATTAATCACTCTTTTAAGAATAGAGGGAGGGCCAACCAAAAAAATCATAAGGGTCTGAATATCTTTCAGCCTAAAAGTGTTCTCTGTTTACTTTTTCTTTGATCATTAAAATCCACAGGCAGCCATAAAAATTTTACTGAAGCTATAATTATTTGAAACTTTCTGGGTGTCTCTAAAGTACTTTATAACAACCTCAAGTATCATAACTTGATATTATTTCTACTTTTCTACTTATAATGAAAACAAGAGTTGTGAGTCCTATTCATCATTTCCACATGAAAAAACAGTAGAAAAAATGGTGTGTTTATTCACCTAGAAAATGCCCAGCTGGGGTTTATTAACCACATTTTAGTTACTCATCTTTATGACTCCCAAATAGAGATAAGATAAAATCACAAAGACCTCCCAGATGACAGGTTCAGCAAGGCCACTCACTGGATGTGAGGGAAGCTGGAGGTTTTTTTTTTTTTTTTTTGAAGTGGAGTATTTTGTGATTGATTCATGGGCAGCAACAAACTATTTATGTTCAAAGTATCTGTTTTCTGTAATTTTTAGTAAGTTAAAACCTAGAACCAGTTTCATAGCACTGTCCATGATCTAAATGGCATATCCTCTTACAGTGAATTGTTGAAGATAACAGTCCTGCAAACTCATGTTTAACATCAGCCCTATGTACTTAATATAACCATGTAATTATATATATATATATATATATATATTCTAAATAATGCTTGCTCATTTTATCTATCATCTATCTATCTATCTATCTATCTATCTATCTATCTATCTTTCTTTCTTTCTTTCTATCATCTGTCTTTAAAAACAATCTGCTCTAAGCAAATTCAATGTATCATACCCCTGTTAAGACAGGGCATCTTTGGCCATAAGAAGCTCACAATCTAGTTGGGATCATTGACTTGTAAAGAGATAAACCATATATCAGCATCAATAGTTCTCTAACATAAGTCTGAACTGAGTGCCATGAGATCATGAAGAGTCTAGCCAAGATTCCTGGATTTATCTGGGAAAATTTCACAGAGGAAATGATACCTGAGCTGTGAGATCTTGATGGTCAAACAGGAATTTGTCAGGAAAAAAAAGGTTGGGAAGGACATTTATATAGCTAAAATTAAAGAGATACCTATCTCTATATAATAGATATGTATCTCTCTTTATATATGTCTATAAATGTAGACAGATACAGATATACACATATATACATAATGAATACACACACACATATATATAATATCTAAAGCAGAGGTGATGGTGGCTAGTTATGAGGAGCTCATACATACATTTAATATATATATAATTTGCAGTTAAGGTCTATTTAGAGGATGGGGAAGACCTAAAAGGCCCAGGGTACAGGATAAGTGAAGTCAAGTGCTCTCCAATTTCATGGCTTCTCCTGGAAAAGCTTAAATAATGCCACAGTCCCTTCTAAAGTGCCTCCCATGCATTGGTCGCTATGGTCTATCATGTGTTTTAATACACTGACCAAAGTTCATTCTAACAGGAATATACATCACACTCAACAAAAACCAATCTATAAACGGAGGGCATGCTATTAACTAGCCCAGCATAAGAGAACTGGCCCATACTAGATGGTGACAGATGAATCACCTTGCATCTCTTAGCTTCTTTTTCTCTGCTATCAGCATTTTACCTCCTCCTCTGTACAGCTTCTGGTCCTAGACGAAACACAAATGTGAAGCCATTAGATGCTGAGAGAAGCCATGAGTCAAGGAGACCTTCTGAGTCAAGCTCTGACTTCATCTCACCTTCCTCTTTCCTCACTCACTTGTCTGCAGCTTCATGGTACCAGGCCAGCCTCCCGCCTTCCTCAGGGACTCTGCACTTGCTGTTCCCACAGCCTGTGATGCTCCTTTCCCAGCACGGCTCATGCCCTCCTTTTTATTAGGTCTTTATGATAATGTCATCTTTTTGGGGTGAAAAGGGGCACTTCTGGCCCCTCGTATCTAAAACTCTTCCCTCCACACATTTCAAAATCCCTTTCCTGGCTTTATTATTTTCTCCTTGGTGCTTATCACTATGGGACATACTATGGCTCTCCCCCCCATCCATCTTGTTTTTCTGTTTTGTCTCCATCCTGCACTAGAACATAGCCCCGAGTACAGAATCCTGTCTACTGTGTTCACTGCTCCATCCCTAGTGCTTAGGTCAGAGACAGACTTGCGGGCACCTGGACAAGTAATTCTTCATCCCCAACTCACCCCAGATCCATTTTCAGACCTCTGTGCTCCACTCTGTGCCCTTGGAGGTAAAGTCCTGTGAGCTGCATTCATCATTAGATGGCTTCTCGGTGCTTCAGCCAATGGAAGGAACTGTGAAGATGGTGAAGGGAGGGAGGAGAAAGGGGCTGTGGTATTCCTTCCTGCCCCATCACTGCTTCGGTCCTTCATCTCCAGCAGGAGCTCCATCTCTCCACAGCTAGAGAGTTCCTGCCAGAACTCTGTTCTTCTGGTAAAGGCAACGTTCCCTAATTCCTTCCACAGTGAGGGTGTAATGGCTTTCTACTGCTCCTAATTCTGGGTACTGCAGCCTCTCTGGATTTTTACTTGTAACCCTGCCCACATATCATTAAGTTGACCCTTCATTAAAATCTTCTCATTTGTGCTATCTGCATTGAGCTCTCTTTCCTGCCAGGACTCTGCCTGATAAAGAACTCAGTAAACACTTGTTGAAAGACTGCTGAATGAACGAAAAGCCTCAGCATCACTTGAAAATTTGATGGATTGGCTTTGGCACTGGAACTGCCATTGGAGAGACACTATAAGGAGAGAAGGCTACAAGTCAGCAGTGGGGGGATAATTCTGGAATGAACAGCCAAGGCTTGAACGTGTATATGTAATGCAAGAGCCACTGGATGAGGAGTAAAGAATTCAATCTATAAGCTACTTTTCTTCATCATGCCAATCATTCTGTCTAGTTATTTTGTATGTCAGCTGAATATTTTTGTGCTGGTAAAATATGGTGTTAGAAATAGATCGTAACACTCATAGAGTGGGCCGGCAGAGGGTCAGAGGCAATGAAATAATTGTTGAGCTCCAATTTGCTATTCGACCAATTTGCTTAACTTTTCTGAGCGTGGCTTGCTCATCTACAAAATTAACAGAAACTTCAGGGAGAAGTTAGAAGTATAAAGACATGACTTAGGTAAAGTGATTGTCACAGTGCGTGACTAGTAGCTGCTCAATTAATGTTAGTATCTCTTCCTTTTCTTCCTGGTTCCGTTTCACCTTTTTGTTCCTCTCTCCTTATGGAACTGCCTCAAATAAAATGGGATCAAAGACATTTTATTCTGCTAAAACCTTTAAATTCCCCAGTTTGGAAAAAACATCTGTGCAGTAATGTTTCTGGTCAGGAAAAAGGAGGATTATTACCTGGTGGACATTGAGACATCCAAGTATAAGAGGTCACAAGAAAGGGAGAGGAGTTGGAAAAGACACTGAGTAGGTACGCTCCTACATAAGGCCTCCAAAAAGGTCTGCCTCATGCCGTACAAGCAACTCGCTATGCTTGATTGCTTGGCAAGTTAAGCAATATTCCACAAGCATCAGAGTTACATACCACTGAATCAAAATTGAGGCCATTTCAAGACACTGAACAAGAGAAACTTGGCTGCTTTTCTTTGCCACAGGGGAAAACAGAGGGGCCTTCTTGGAAGATTACTGGTGTGAAATCCTTAGTTATAGCTTTAAAATTGACCACTTTATGTGCATGTTAGGACATATAGACATATTTCCACTCCAACATATAACTTCCCCCTTGTCTTTTTTTTGTTTATAAAGCGAAGAGCATGCTATGCAGGTAGGAGAGCATTACAGGTTTTGCTTCCAAAAGATTTGACACACTACAGGATGGAATAACAGAACTGAATACGCTTTCAAACAAAATGCTGTGTTTAAGTATGTCCACATCCTGCACGCCCGCTCATGGGCGACAGCATACCCAATATCCACGGGTATGTGTGTGCTATGGGGAATTCTCGTGCTCCTGTGTTCCCTTTGTGCTAAAGCAATGGGGACTCCCCCAACAAATGATAAAACTACAATGACTGCCCTTTCTGCCTCCGATAGTGCCCATGAAAAAACTCGCAGTGAAGGGGGGCAAAAAAAAAAGGAAGCAAGTTCTGAAGTTTACCCTTGACTGCACCCACTCCGTAGAAGATGGAATCATGGATGCTGCCAATTTTGAGCAGTTTCTTCAAGAGAGAATCCAAGTGAATGGCAAAGCTGGGAATCTTGCGGGAAGGGTTGTAACCACTGAAAGGAACAAGACCAAGACTACTGTAACTTCTGAGCTGCCTTTTCTTCCAAAAGATCTCTGAAACTTCTCACCAAAAAATATCTGAAGAAGAATAATCTCTGTGATCAGTTGCACAAGTTGCTAACAGCAAAGAGAGTGAGGACCTGTATTACTTCCAGATTAACCAGGATGAGGAAGAGGAGGATTAAAGCTCATTTATCAGCAATATTTTGTATGAGTTCTTGAATAAAAGTTGGGACCAAAAATTGAATAAATAAAACAAACTGCAGCAATTGTTATATCTATGTTAGCTGCTGAATGAAGCGGGGATAACTACAGAGATAAAATCAGCTCTGAACTTGAAGGCCAAGAGGAGAGCAATGAAATATTTCAATCCCTTTCAAAACAACACAACACCACACAAAACACAACTGGAAAATTAGAACATCCCAGATCACAACCTTCCATTGGGTCCTGCAGAAATGTTTGCCCAACTAACTCCATGTTGGTTCTATCTTTAATCATGGGCTATAGTTGTCGAACACTCACATTCCAAGAGTCAGCACAATATTACTGAAATACACACATGCATCACATTCCAGGATGAAAAACGGTACCATGAAAAACAAGAAAATTCAGATTTCCCATTTTTTAAATTCTGATCTGCACAAAAGCAGGTATATAGGTTTAGGGGACAAGTCATATGGATTAACACATGCCCTGACATGTAGCACTGTTGACAAATGAAGCAGCAGAGATGGAAATATTCCCTGACATTGACTGACAGGTGCCAACACCACTCTGAAAAAGTGCCAGCGCGCGCGCACACACACACACACACACACACGTGATCCTTATGCCTTACCACTATGTTTAGTGTAAGATTTATACACCCTATTGTAGAATAAATATTATCTACTCAACACATTAAAAGTAAGGATTCTTCAGGCAAATGTTATATAAGATTGCCATTAAAACTGTACTCATTATACAACACATACTTAGTATCTATTATGTGTTTTTTCTCTATGACTAATAAGATGATGTCTAAGGTACATCCCTATCCTTAAGCAGAGGGCCAGAGTAAAAATCAACTACCAAAAACCTTAACAGATAATACATATGAAATGAAGTTCACAAAGTTAAGAGAAAGGAGTAATCGCTTCTTGTAATGGAACGGGGGAGAGCAGAATGTTCCACGGAAGAGTAAAATTTCGTTAAGAATTTGGATGTTAAGTAGAATTTTGATTGGTGGAAGTGGAAGTGAGGTGAAGGAAAGGGAAAGCTATTCCAATAATAATAATAATAATAATAATATCATAATTAAAACTGTAAAGATCTGCATGAATTGTGACATATTGAGAAATAAATTGCTTTAAAGGCTAGAACTGTGGGGTTCAGAACTGCAGCAGAACCTAGCTTGTCCTGACTTGCAAAAGGGTAGGACTTGGATATGAAAAGCCTGGTGCCTGCCACTGCTCTTAATTCTAACGCTCTGTGGCCTCCCTCAGTGGTGCAAGGACTCACCCCAGACTCCCGAGTGCCATCCACATTTGTCCCAGACACATTTTCCCTTGACAGCCAGTCAATCACTTCAGTTAACAATATTGCCCCTTCCCGAGTTCTTTTTCCATAGCAGCATAAGTAATGCACTGTGTTAAAATAAAGCTCCCTTTATCGGAATCTTCTGATGCATATTCATATTCAGTGTAATTTTAAATATTGGGTCATTACTGAGAAGCCCACCTATAGACACCTTTCCCAAAACTCCTTGTCATGAATCATCTCTAATGTCTGTATGTTTGTTCATTTAGCAAAATATCATGAAGTGTTTCTCTATGCCTGTGTAGCAGATTCTGTCCGTGTCCTGCTCATATCCTGGTGTCCTTATTATTTCAATGAACACTACCAGCATCCAAAGACCAAATCCTGCTTTCTTTTTTTTTTTCTTCCTTATGGGGGCTTTCTCTTGCAGCTGGAGTATTTTTGCCACCCAACTGGTAGAAGTAATTGACCCTAATTATCATAAAGAACTAATGTTATAAAATGGGGTCAAAAATATGTGTAGAACTGAGGGAACTGAATGCTTCTTGGTGTTTCTACGCCTGGGGATGAGACTAAATGTGTGACTGCAGGAGTTTCAACAACTGCAGCCTGACAGGAGCCTGGTAGCCAAGGGTTCTAATATTTAGGGAGAAGTTCTGAGGTTCTACTGGGTGGGCAACCGCAGAAATGGAGGGCAAGAATGAGGATATATGAAATGTGTAGAAGAGAAGTAAGAACACAAAGGTCAAGTGCAGCCTTGAGACCAACTGGAGCTGACAGTGGTTTACCCCACCCCTCCTGTTTGAAGTATTTTATTTAATTATTTAATAAATTGCATCTGGCCACCACCTTGAAGCATCGACATAAGACAGAATGAAACTGACATGGCATACCAGTGACAGGAGTGGTGCAAGCAAGGGTCAGCCTATAGTAGATTATTCCAGTGCCCACCAACATCTCACACTTTCCACTTCAGTGCAATGGCCAGCCCCTGCACTTCTCTGCCAAATGCTCTCTATTGCTTCTGGAGGGTGCTCTGCTGCCAGCATGGCAAGCTGGAGTTGTAAGAGTACTTAAAAACAAAACACTGGGAATAGCCCTCAATTAATAAAATTTATTGGAGTTTGTCTATCATTTCCCTAGTGACCTCACTCTTCTTATAGGATGACTCCAAGTCATAGGCTCTACACCGATCCCTAATTTCCCGCTGTGAGTTAATCTCCATTTATCCACAGTTGTAACTGGCTTGGTAACACACTTTCTTGGCTGCATTCCCTTCTTTGTCTATCTTCCTCAATCTCCTGTGGGTATTTTCTGTCATCCCCCAAATAAAACACTTTCACTCAAATCCTTGACTTAAGTTCTGCTTCTGGGATCCCCAACTAAGGCAGTCTGGTACTTGTCATTTGGTCATACTGTTGGCTGTTTCCCAGGAAATGGAGTAGATTTTGAGTTCAGCTCAACAAGCCTCCCAGAAAATGTGGACAGGAAGACAGAGGCTCATAATTTCACTGGCAGGAATTCCCTCCTTTACTGTATTTCAAGGCCACCTGTGAAGTGGGCTGGAGAGCTATGGCAGGCGATTTCTGGCTGCTCCTGGCATAACCTAGATTCTTAAGAAAGATAATAAACTATGGAAAGTAGTCATGCTACTATCAAGAGTGAGCATCACAGTTCATATTACAGTGAGACAGAGACCATAATAATTTTTCCTTTCTTAGACTTTTTTCAGACATTGACTAGTTCACTGACTCTGTCGTCCTCAAAATCTCACAGAACAGTTCTATGACATCCCTTATTTGTAACCTCATTCTTATGGCACTTTAAATGTATCAATATAGACATCAGATCAATCAACTGTATCAGTAGACTCAGCTTACCTCATATGCTTGGAATTAAGCCACACATTTCAGACTTCGCCTCTTATACTCAAGATTAACTGCCAAGGATATACACCTGACCCAAGCTGGACAAATCCAATTCTCTCTTCCATAAATTCTGAGTTGGGATTTACAAAAGCTAGTTAATTGAAATGGGGAGCTTGCCTGAGATGCCCTTATTTAGTTAAATTCAGAGTTAAGAAAAGAAAGATAAAATTCTAGGAAACAGAGAACAAGAAGAATAGAGCCCACCTTCAAGAGAAAGAGATGGTGCAACTAGAGATTTGGAGAAGGTAATCTTATTTCTAACAGCTTCTTAGTGCCTACTTCCAAGCTTTTATGTGGTCCTGCTATATTTTTTCTCTTGGATCTATAGATCCCGCTATACCTTAGAACAATTTTCTCCCTTTGGCCTTAAGTTAAATTGAGGGATTTTTCAGTTATTTGAAACCAAAAGAACCTTGGTTAAAATAAGCACACTTGACTCTGAGCTCAGGGAGAAAGGGGACCATCACTTTCTTGGTTTTCAGTGTATCTAACTCAGTCCTTGGCACACAGTAGATCTTCATTAAGTGTTGGTCAGAGGAAAAGTGGATAAAAAATATTGGTAAACTTCCACAGAAACACCAAGAAGCATGTATATGTTTCACATTGAGAAAAGCCTCTCCACCAATGGAAAGCAGCTGACCAGTGTTCATCCACGTACAGGGCTGGAATGCTCAAGCCTTAGGTTTATTTTAATCAGTAATTGCCCACTCATTTAATCCATTTGAAAAACAGTCTTAACCACCACTCAAATTATTGGTGTGTGTTTCTCCAGGATATGTAGTAAGGTATTAATTCACCTTGAAACATTTAGGCGTCTTTATCACTCTCAGATGTTCAAAGTGTCTAAGCAGAGAGGGATGAAAGGGAGTTTAGAACGGTTAAACCAGAGAAATGAGGTCTCAATCTTTGGCAAATCCAACACTTCATCAAACCCAATAGGAAGAGTGAAGTGTTGTGGGCTGTTGTTTCTTGAGATGTGCATTAAGGAAAGACTAAATTTAGCAAATGCTAAAGTCCCTCTTGTAATGTTTTATGATTGTTATAGTATTTGGTAACTTCTGTTCCCCTCTGGCTGTGATGTGAGAGGCTCCCCTCCACCACGTCACCCCCATGACAGCAATCTCTAGTTGTAAAATGGTAAGACCGTCAGCCAGCAATAATTTGCAATCTAAACAGACTTGACGCTCCCTGACATTTATTGAAACCTCAGACCCTGTGCACTGGTTTCAGTTTTCCTCCCTTTGCTCTGTTTTTACAGACAGACAAGTGCTTAGATTTAGGTTTAATAATGAGGAGAAATTTCTTCTTGGCCTACTCTTGCTTGTGTTGGCTACACTGGGGCTTGCAACAGACGGGTGGTTGGAGTTAATTACACTAAATGGTGAGAACATTATTTGACCCCACTGGTTCAGTCCCAGAGGCTGTGCACCTCCTCACAGACATAGGCAGAAGGAATGCTTCACAGGCTGGGCAGAGGGCAGGAGCCATGTAGAGAGAGCTCTCTGCTTAAGACCAGACATGGTGTTTCACTTCTTAACATAGCTCAGAACTCTAGGCTCTTTTGTAAGTATAAACCAGTGATGCTCAAAGGAACACAGGATGATGTCACGGACTAGGAAAGCCTACTTTAGCCAGTGGAATCGCTCTCAAAGAGACCAGTCATCCTCACAATGGTATACCTCATTCTTTTTCAGGAAAGATGGAGGACTTCACCACAAACTTGACTCTGACAAGCCAAAAGGAAAACTGTTGTCACATATGTCATTGTAAGAGATCTGATGACATATTACAGTTATATTCGAGAGCCAGTGATAACTGCATATTTAGCTCAGTGCATAACACTTAGTGCCTGTGAATGTTCTTGGCATTGTTATTTCTAATCATGATAGTGACAATGATAACAGTATACCCATGTTCTTGTCCTAAGGATAATTTGTCATTCATGATTGTCAAGAAGAAAAAATTACCCAACACACTTAGGTGTGGTGAAGGCTCATTGATAGTTTGTGGGGCCACAACACAGCTTCAGGTGTATTACACGTGTAACAAGGCCAGAGAGACATTACATTGTTGACTTAATACTGACAAGAAGATTTTTGTTCCTAGATTTGTACTTTTCTGTTGCATGTGAATTCTATGCAAATCATTCAGAAACTCTTGGAAGTCTCTAAGTCTTAACGGCTTACATGATGTGTCTGGCAATATTGATTCCATAAAACAGCATTGTACCATACCATGCTTTTAAAAACCTGCCAGAATCCTCATTTTAAGTTGCACTGTCAAATTATTTGTGGTCTATGACACAGTTTATGAAACCCACCAGGATAATAGAGGAGGGAAGAGATGAGTAGTATCCCCAGAGAAGTTTCCTACTCTTATCTAACAGGAAGGGGTCCAAACAATTCTTGATCCTATTCCATACTATTGACAGCCTCCTTTTCTGCACCATGGTGACTAGCATCTTTCCCTTTTTGTCCAAGAGCAAAAATGATTAGTGGTAAGAGAATCAATAGTATACCCCAGCACACCAAGTGTACTTCCAGAGTTCATGGTACTGAATCAGTCGGGAAACCGTGGACTAGGATTGGGTTTAACTTCATGTAAGAGCCCTCTTTAGGTAAGCGTCTGGACTACATTCCCTTCAAAGCAGTGTGATTCATGTTCGGTGATCACACTCCACCACCCTAGACCCACTCAACTAGCATACACTTGATTGTCATTACATTATGAGCAAGCACGCATAGTTGATATAACTCATCTCCTCCCAAGTATAACCTACTCAAAACACAGGGACCTTGTGAATCAGCAGCATCTTTCTCACAAAGGTGGCACATGATCACAGGTATAATGTCCACATGTGGAATAAGATAGGATACAGAAATTATACTGTGGTGCTAAACCTTGTCCAATAATTACCATGTTTCATAAGAGAGTTTGTTTTACAAAATGCTTATATAAGACGAGTGTACAGTGCTGATTTTCCCCAGTAAAAGATAATTAAGAGGGGCAGGGTGTGTGGTTGGAGTACAGAAACAGTGAGATTCAAGAGCTTAAACACTGTTATACTACAACCAACTACAAGTCAATAAGGAGGAAATGTGGGCCACAGACGAACATAAAAGAGCTGACATATTTTTTTTTAAACAAAGAAATGGCATTTATTAGAGTGCTTTCAGAGTGGTGGTAGCTGTATTACAGAGTCTGTGAGATAGGATCAAGGCATAAGGGAAATCCAGGACTGAACAATATGGAAGAAGCAAGTTTAGGCACCAAGAAGGCAGGAGCAAGATAAATAAAAATAAATGCCATTCTAAGCTCAAGAATAAGGATTTCAGGAAAAAGTGGAAGACCACTACTTTCGAAGGTAATTATTTCTTAACCATATATATAGACACACACACACATATACATATACATATATACATATACATATACATATACAGTGCAGAGGGTTAGTGCAGACAGGGTAAGAAAATCTTCCAGAGTACTCAAGAGTAAATCTAAATAGTCAAAGTTGTGTTGTTGTTTGCTTCATTTTTGTTTGTGGGCCTCTGGTTTATTTCCAAAAAATTGCACAGGAGACTCCGCGTAGAGGAGGAAGTGTGAGAAAGGTTCAGGCATAAAAGATCTCAGCCCATTCCAAAATCACAAGTGGCTGGGACCTACCGCACAGGGCTGAGGGCAGGCCAGAGCCGTATCAGAGACGTGAGGGCCATGATGAGGACTTGGCATTTATCCTGAGTGCAGCAAGGAGGTGTTGAGGGATTTACTGAGGAGCACAGCATGGTCAGATTGATATTTTAGAGAGGTCACAAGAGCAACGTCACGAAGGATAGATCAATGGTTAAGCTGGAGTCATAGAGACCAGCCAGTGAGAAGGCAGTCCCTGTAGCATCGAATAGGGTCAAAACTGAGAAAGAAGTACAGCCGCTGAGAAAAGTGACAGGTACACGTACAGAAAAATCATGGTAGACTAAGAAATGGAAAGCCTATCATGATTTACGGGGCTCTAATTTAAGTCAGGGGCGGCTGGGGATGAGAAATATGAAAGAAGGAATAGATCCTAAGGAAAAACAGATCTCAGTTCAGATTTGCAATATAGTAAATCTGAAATTCCTATGGGCCCCTAGGCTCAGGTACCACATATTTAATAAATATCAAAGCCAGGGTCCAACCTGAGTTCTATAAGACTCCAGTCTATGCTCTGCTTATAGACCCCATATCTCCCTAGAGATAACTAGGAAATAAAACTGTGTAATAAGTTAATTATAAAACAGGGTATGAGATATGTGCAAAGGCAAGAGTTGACTCAATATATTCATGGAGGCAAGGTATTAGCTATCAATTTATATACATTTTTTTCTCCTAAGAGACTTTCATATTACAGAATTAACTGTCTCTGAGGTAACACCTTTACAAGCAATGTGCAATCAAGGAGGATTAATTTACAGTCTTAGCCATGTGTTGGAATTCTGTCCTCTCTTTCTTCACCCAGCACAGAGCTCAGTTGCAAGAAGCTCTGGACAGACACTCCTGAGGGTCATACTGATGACAATGATGTTAATAAAAAGCAATGAAAATGGAAGGATTCACCAGTTTCAGGTATTTATTCCTCTGGCAGAATCCTATTCTTAATACTCTCTCATTTTCAAGCAAGTGGATTTTCTCTTTCAAAAATTATCTGTTCTATCTGTACTGCCATTTGCAAATACCTTCTCCCATTCCATGGGCTGCCTCTTAGTTTTTTTGACTGTGTCCTTGGCTGTGCAGAAGCTTTTTATCTTGATGAAGTCCCACAAGTTCTTTTCTTTCTTTTGTTTCTCTTGCCTTTGGAGATGTGTCATGAAAAAAGTTGCTGTGGCTGATGTCAAAGAGGTTACAGCCTATGTTCTCTCCTCTGTGATTTTGATGGATTCCTGCCTCACATCGAGGTCTTTCATCCATTTGGAGTTTATCTTTATATATGGTGTGAGAGAGTGGTCAAGTTTCATTCTTTTGCATACAGCTGTCCAATTTTCCCAGCACCATTTATTGAAGAGACTGTCTTTTTTCCACTGGATGTTTTTCCTGCTTTGTCAAAGATTAGTTGCCCATAGAGCCAAGGGTCCATTTCTGGGTTTTCTATTCTGTTCCATTGGTCTGTGTGTGTGTTTTTGTGCCAGTACCATGCTGTCTTTGTGATCACAGCTTTGTAGTATAGCTTGAAATCAGGCAACATAATGCCCCCAGCACAATAGCTAAAGTGTGGAAGGAGCTGAGATGCCCTTCAACAGATGACTGGATTAAGAAGATGTGGTCCGTATATATAATGGAATATTACTCAGCCATCAGAAAGAATGATTACCCAACATTTGCAGCAACATGGATGGGACTGGAGGAGATTATGCTAAGTGAAATAAGTCAAGCAGAGAAAGACAATTATCATATGGTTTCACTCATTTATGGAACATAAGAAAAAGCAGGGAGATCGGTAGGAGAAGGAAGGGAAGAATGAAGGGGGGTAAACAGAAGGGGGAATGAACCACACGAGACTATGGACTCTGGGAAACAAACTGAGGGCTTCAGAGGGGAGGGGGGTGGAGGACTAGGATAGGCCAGTGACGGGTATTAAGGAGAGCACATACTGCATGGAGCACTGGGTGTTACACGCAAATAATGAATCATGGAACACTACATCAAAAACTAAGGATGTACTGTATGGTGACTAACATAACATAATAAAAAAATTATTAAAATAAAATAAAATAAAAATGATCTGTTCTAATGCAAACTTTCTTATCTTTCAAAGATAAGATTTAATGAAGACAAAAGACTTCAACATTGGAGATTTAAATGAGATTTAAAGATTTAAATGAGGATACAGATTTCCACATTAGAGGAGAGATATTATTTAGAATTTTAAGGAGCAAAATAGGCTGAAAGATTTATGACAGCACTTGGAAACACAAGCCTTCAGACTGCGTGCCCAAGCATGACCAAAGAGCAGGTAATAACAGATCTCATTAGACACTGTTTATTTAATTTAGCATTATTCTGTCAGAGATGTTTTACCTGCTGGGTACAGCTAATTTTTTTTGGTAGTTTAAATAATGCCCAAATACACAAGAATATATTTCTAACAACAGAGGGCTATAAATGCAAATTCAGAAAGTCACCAAATCATCCCAACTCAGCGGAGTGTTCTAGAGCTATAGCTGTTAAGTTTTCTGCATCTGTTCCCTTCTTCCGTAAGAGCTTGGAACAAGTCATAACACCTACTAGCTCAGAAAGAATCCTAGAAAGGGAATCCACCATGGAAGACACTAAGCCCCCCCATTATTTTTCTCTCCTTGTATTTTTCTTTTTCCCTTCCTATTGCTACCACACACACACACATACACACACTCCTCCCCCTCCCCCTTTTTTATTTTTATTTTTTTTAGATTTTATTTATTTATTCATTCGACAGAGATAGAGACAGCCAGCGAGAGAGGGAACACAAGCAGGGGGAGTGGGATAGGAAGAAGCAGGCTCCTAGCGGAAGAGCCCAATGTGGGGCTCGATCCCAGAACACCGGGATCACGCCCTGAGCCGAAGGCAGACGCCCAACCACTGTGCCACCCAGGCGCCCCCCCCCTTCTTAATGCAAAGTATCTTCAACTTTTACTTGAGAGAAGCATAATAACATTCAAATGTAATTTAAATCAAAAAAGATTCACCCAGAAGTCCCCAATTCTCATTTACTTTCATTTTCTTTAAGCTTTGCAGGTACAGGTCCTATTTCATTTATGCTTTTTGTATCTTCATTAAACAATTTTTGAGTCCCTCCTATGGGCCACACACTGAGCTCCAAGAGTAGAGGTGTCACCTCACTTTTCCTGGTTTCCTGGAAGAGGAAAGTGGCTCCTGAGGGCAGCTCTGTCCCTTTCCTGGGGCAAGATCAGCCTCAGCTCCCCAGCTCAGACTTGAGCCTGGCTTCCTTCCCCCAATATCAACAGTGTCCTGACTCTAGGGGCTTTGTTGGGCCCTGGCCCTGGGTTCTTGTGAGGTGCTGGAGCTACAGGCAGATGGGTGCCTGGGGTATCTCTGGGCTTGGTGATTAAGCTGGAGGCCACTTCCTCTCCTCCATGACAGGCAAATGTTGTTTCCCCAGCTTTCATCCAAGAGGAAGCTCTGACCAGGGTCTGCTCCTGGCCTCTGACATCCAGGAGCTGCACCAGGTGATCAAGCAGAAGGTCACAGTAGTGAGGCTCATCCACCTGTGGCTGAAGTTCCAGGAGCTCCCTTTCCAGAGGCTGAGGGTCTGAGGTAGAAAGCGACCCAGAAAGGCAGGGACAGAGGTGAGCCCTCACCCCATGCGCAGGCTATTTCTCTTTCCTCCTTCCTCCTTCCTTCCCCCCTCCCTTCTTCTTCCTCTTCTCCTTTTAGGGTCTAATGCTTTAAAGAATTCTATGCATGTATTTGAGGTTAAAGCAACTTCTGGGTAGAACTGTAAAGAACAAGATACCCTAGTGTTAATGATTTCACATAGAAACAAATATCCTTGAATACTCAGGTGAGATAAATAAAAGACGCTTGTGGAAAGACTACATCGCACATATGCCCACTTAATTTTCTGTTTATGTCACTTCCATCTTCATCCAAAACAGGTTATAAAAAACGGTCACATTACTTAGGCTTATATATATTTAAAATATAATTAATAACTCATTATTCAGGATAATGAATTTAAACTTAGTAAAGCTATAGCTTTTATTAAACATTTTTAAAGCTAAGATGGTCAAGTTAAATTTTCCTCTGTGATTTTGCATTATCTCCAACATGAATATGGAAGGAATATTGTTGAGCTGAAAATGATGAAAACTTCTGAGCACAATGCCAATAGATTGATGGTGTTTCTGAAAATCTTGATGAATTAAGAGAATAATCTGCAATAATCTGTTTTGACATTGACAATATGGTCTAAAATCTTCTAGTTAAAAATAACTTCAAGGATCAAGGAGCCACTGGAAAACCAAACTTTGGGGAAAAGTTGTCAGTGAAGCATGGAAGGTAATCAGGACAGCCTTGGAGATGTTTAGACCACCCAGAAAAGGTCCCTAGTTTGACCCTAATTTAACATTAGAATTCTCGTTGATGCTTAAAATATTGGAAACAATTGCTTTTCGTTGATGCTTAAAATATTGGAAACAATTGCTTATACCTGGGAGATGAGATAGTAAGATTTTTAATTCTCCATTATTTTCCAGGAACTTTTAGCCAAAGATACACACATCTACTTATTCTTGAGTCTTTCTCTTTCCAACTTCATAATGTCTTCTGATGCCACTGTCCTTCCAGTCATATAGAACTTCATACAGAAATGAGGCTTCCCACTTGTTTCTGACTCTTCCTCTATCCGATCCTCTCTGTTGTGTCAAATTTTAGGGTATGTCAATGCTAGCAGCTCTGAGTTAGAACAAGTGTTGGCAAACATTTTTGGTAAAGTTCCAGACAGTAAATAATTTGGTCTTTGTGGACCATACAGTGTCTGTCACAACACTCAACACTGCTACTGTAGCGCAAAAGTAGCCGCAAACAATATGCAAATGAATGAGTGTGGCTGTGTTCCAATAAAACTTAATTTATTACAAAATCAGGCAACGGGCAGATTTGGTCCAAGGGACCATACTTTGCCAACTACTGACCTAGAGCATGTGTTCCTCTTTCTCCACACCTATTGCTATATCCTAACAAACTCTTACTAATTCTCACTTATAAGTATCACTCTACTCTTTAAACCATTTTGATTTCCTGTCTCTCCCCAGCCAAAGTTTCCTTGTGTTTTCATAGTAAACTTCCTTAGGTATAACGCACTCCTCTTGTTCCCCACAGACAAAACCCATCTGTGAGCCTCAATTATCTATAAAACTAAGTTTTAGAGTCTTTGCAGAATAAAGTCCCACCTAGTTTCATATCTCACTCCTTATACTTAAGGGTGATACCTGTCCTTCAAATAGTCCTGATCCTTCTTACAACTATTCTTTTACTTTCTCTTCTGCTTAGGATGGTCTTCTCTCTACTTTTACTTGTCTAAATCCTACCTGTAATTCAAGGTCTTCACTCCCTTATCAACTACTCATGACTTACCCCTTTGTATGGTCTACAGGGGAGAGCTAAAATTATGTGTACACAGGGGACTGCCATGGGAAACAAACTGAGATTTTAAAACAGCCAGTGGGGGTGGTAGGCACCTGGGTGGCTCAGTCAGTTAAGCATTCTGCCTCTTGATTTCAGCTCAGGTCATGATCTCAGGGTCATTAGACTGAGCCCCGAGTCGGGCTCTGTGCTGGATGTGGAGCCTGTTTAAGATTCTCTCTCTCCCTCTGTCTCTGCCTCTGCCTACCCCCCACCCCACCACCCATTCATGCCAGTGGTAGAATTTTAGAAATTAACGATGCTTAGGGGCAGGAGGGGAGCGGTGTAAGAGGTAAAACAAAGAGCACTGAGAAAGACAGAGGGAGAATCAGGAAGCACTGCATGGTAAATTAACATCTAGATGAATCATCATGTTTAACATTCAAGTATCATTTCATTGTATGAATGCACTGTAATATATTTAATTTAAAATACCCTAATATTAGCAATTCAAGTTGTTTTGTATTTTTTACTATTTTAAACAACAATGTGAATAAGAAGTCTATTTATTTATTTAACAAGTTTGAATAATTACTTGGTGACTGCCATGTATCAGGCAATGTACAGTCATCTATGTAATTGACAGTTCTTAATAATCTGCTATCCGGGAAATAACCCTCGAAGATGGGCTTTCCCTCTAATGCCTGAAGTTATAGTAACAATGGGAACATTTTACCACAGGATTGACTCATGCTGAGGAACTCAGGGGTAAGAACACTGACAGACCTGTCCTGTGGGAAAGTGAGGAATACTAGTTGAGAAAATAACCCAGAAGATGATAATCTTGTTATGTTAATCTTTTGGTTTTAGATGCTCCAGGGAAGAATCAGAAAATATATATATATGATGTACTCAGTATATTTGTAGAATATAATAAGATAGCATCATCTAGATCACAGGGAAAAATCCCACTGCACAGCAATTTAAGAATAAATGCTTCAGGAAAGGAAACAGGCCTGATTTGCAAATGGAGAGTGTCAATTTATCTTGAAAACACATCCATGACTCAATTTCCCTGATGTTACACAATGTGTGGTGCCACTGATGAAGGAGAGCTTTGGACTTGAGAATCATTCCAGGAATAGAGGAAAGTTTATTACAATAAAGAGATAAACTGAATTGATATAGGCAAGTGAAAGTCTAAGGTGAGCAGGCACAGAGAGAAATGAGTTTATTAGAAACTAGAAATTCGTAAAATTGACAGTTAAAAGAGTTTTATAAACAGGAAAATGTCTTGATTTCTCCTTGGTGGCTACATTTATTGTCTTTTTAGATTTTTCAGCTTTGAAGTTTGGTAGCAAATGGATAGCGCTGAGGGCAGAAATCCTTAGCTGTTTAAAAATTTTGAGTAAATTCAATAAACTTATGTGTTAACTCCTTAATCCGGTTACCCTGACTGTCTCTAGAAGAAAAGAAATGCATAAGGACTTCTGTGGAAATTCATTCGTTTTAGCTGAAGATAACCTTATGTTCAGAATGAGGACAAAAAAAAAAAATGCTGGCTTACTATGACAACACATTCCAGATACTACAACCCAACAAGGGAAAACATTATTTCAATGAGTGAAGATGGTCAGGGACAAGAGTAGCGCAGACTATGGGTCAGTCATATGGGCCTTGCCCAGCTGAAGGACTAGCATCTCCTCAGTCCCAGCAGATTGCTACCATATGCAAGACCACAGGATCAGTGTGACAGATCTGATACTCGAAGAAAAGATGAATCACCAGGTGCCTAAGATCTGATCGAAAGATTGACAGCTATAAAATACGCTGGTAGCTTTTTGATGGTGATGAAGTTGCTCCCGTTACGCCAGTGGCTCTCTCATTGACAGCTTATTTGTATTTAGGTGAACACATTATTTCCCTAAATTTCAATATTTTTATTAATTAAAAAAAAAGTAGGGGTATAGGAAAACTTCTGAAACTTCATGGAAATGCAATAGTTACCTGAAGGGGAACCCCACGTATATTAGTCACCTCAGGCTGCCATTACAAAACGTCAGTTTGAACAACAGAAACATGTTTTCTCATAATTCTAGAGTCTGGAAGTCTAAGCTCAGGGTGCCAGCATAGTTGGTTCTGGTGAGAGGATGCCTCCTATTCCTATTTAACTTCTTACTGTCTGCTCACATGGCCTTCCCTTGGTAGATGTGGTTGAGAAAAAACTCTTTTTTATTCTTTTCATAAGGCCACCTATCCTACTGTTTTAGCACTCTACCCTTCCAACAACATTTAACCTTCATTATGTCCTAAAAGCCCCATTTTCAATTATAGTCACATTAGGGGTTGGAGAATCAACATACGAATTTGATAGGGATACCATTCAGTCCACTGCACCATGTAAGTTCCAAAGACTCACTGGGCTTGCTTCAATTTGTGAGTGTTTTCAATCCCGGTATATGTGAGTCATAGAGATGTCAAAGAACTCAGATAATGGAGTGTGTTCACACAAAAAAAAAAAATTTGCAGAATAGGTCATTCTCCATTTACTAGTGGATGCATGAGGTCATTTAACTTCCCTATGCAGAAAAACAAAAAAATAAGATTGGGGAAAATATTAAAAATCAACCTCTTCAGAGCACTGGAAAACACCCAAAGGCAAGCAAGAACTTGAGGAGTACTTGTTCATGAAAAACTACTACTGCATTGTGAGAAAAAACAATGAACTTTTGGGCTTCTTGCCTAGAGGATTTCTCTGCTCCCAAGTTCCAACAGTAAAATTCTACTGGCCAGAGGTGGTGAACTTGGTTTTGGGTAGGTGGTAAAGCAAGTAGAAATTTAATGAGGAGATTTTGGAAGCAAGAGAACCATAGAAAGGCTGATATAATTCACTCTCTGGCTGACTGCTAAACTGCATATGCATGTGGAAGACACTAAAGAATCTGGCAAAAATCAAAAGCCTAGGGAGACTTGTAAACTTGTTATGCCTTTGAATGAGTCCCTCAACCCCCACACACAGCTTGGGTGGCAAAAGGTGGAAATCTTGGCGGCTTGAGGAGTTTGAGTATAGCCTCTGCACAAACTATTGGCTGACCACTCAAGTGAACAGATGTAGGGGAGACTCCCAGAGAATTAAGGATAAAAAACAAAAAGCAAACAGCATAGCCTTTAGCAGTTGCACACCACAAGAAAAAGAGATCTTTCACCTTGTATCCGTGCATGTTAATAGCTTACTAGAACACAAAAACTAATTCTGAGAGGGAAAACTAGAACCCAGATTCATTATAATGCATTATTTAAAATGCCTACTCTTGAGGCAAAAATTACTAGACCCATATCTTTGTGAAGGAATGAAGAAAAGAACATTTGTGCACTGTTGGTAGTTATATGAAATGGTATAGCCACTATGGAAAACTATATGGAGCTTCCTCAAAAATTAAAATAGAACTACTGTATGATCCAACAATTTTACTTCTGGGTATATATTCAAAGGAAATAAATACAAGATATCAAAGAAATATCTGCACCCCACCCCCATTTTCATTATAGTATTATTCAGCAAGGCCAAGACATGGAAACAACCTAAGCGTCTGTCAACAAATGAGTGAATAAAGAAGATATGACGTGTGTGTGTGTGTGTGTGTGTATACACACATACGTATGTATGGAATATTATTCAGCCATGAGAAAGAGGAAAACCTTGCCATTTGCAAAAACATGGATGGAACTTGAAGGCATTATGCTAAGTGAAATAAGCCAGACAGAGAAAGACAAATAGTGCACGATATCATGTGTATATGGAATCTACAGAAAAAGCCAAACTCATAGAAACAGAGAGTAGAAAAGTGGTTGTCAGTGTTGAGAGACGGGAAAATAGGCAGCATTTCATAAAAGGGTATAAACTTTCAGCATTAAAATGAAGAAGGCCTGAGGATCTAATGAAAAACATGGTGACTGTAGATGATCAAATTGTATTGCGTAACTGAAATTTGCTAAGAGAGTAGAACTTGAATGTTCTCACAAAAAAAAAGTCAATTGAAACTTATGCCTAATGGTCCAGATGTTGGATTTAGCAAAAACTTCAAAGCAGCTATTAGAAATATGTTCAAAGAATTAAACAGAAATATACCAAGAAAAAACGAACAAGTAGAAACTTCCAATAGAGAAGGGAAAATTATTAAAAGAAAAGGATCCACAAAAATCCCAGAAGGGAACACAGGCAGTAAGTTCTCAGACATCGGCCATAGCAACATTTTTCTAGATATGTATCCTAAGGCAAGGGAAACAAAATCAAAACAAAGCTATTAGGACTATATCAAAATAAAAAGCTTTTTCACAGTGAAGGAAACCATCAACAAAACAAAAAGGCAACCTACTTAATAGGAGAAGGTATTTGCAAATGATATATCCAATAAGGGGTTAATATCCAAAATATATAAAGAATTTATACAACTCAACACCAAAAAAAAAAAAATCTGTTTAAAAAACAGGCAGAGGTACTGAATAGACATTTTTCCAAAGAAGACATACAGATGGCCAATTGAGATGCTCAGTATCACTAACCATCAGGGAAATGCAAATCAAAACCACAATGAGGTATCACTTTATACATGTAAGAATGCCCAAAATCAGAAAGACAAGAAATAACCAGTGTTGGCAAGAATGTGGCAAAAAGGGACACATGTATATTGGTGCAGCCACTGTGGAAAACTTTTTTGGGTTTCCTCAAAAAATTAAAAATTGAAATACAGTATGATTCAATAATTCTACTACTGGGTATTTACCCTCCAAAAAACTCCAAAAACATTAATTTGAAAAAATAAATATACCCCTATGTTTATTGCAGCATTATTTATAATAGCCAAGATATAGAAGTAACCTAAGTGTCCATCAATAGACAAACAAAATATAGAATATATGTATTACATATAGAGAGAATATTACATACATAGAATATTACACAGACATAAAAAGGATGAAAATTACAGAATATATAGAGAATATTATATGTAGAATATTTTTTTTAAAGATTTTATTTATTTATTTGACAGAGAGAGACAGCCAGCGAGAGAGGGAACACAAGCAGGGGGAGTGGGAGAGAAGAAGCAGGCTTCCAGCGGAGGAGCCTGACGTGGGGCTCGATCCCAGAATGCCGGGATCACGCCCTGAGGGGAAGGCAGACGCTTAACGACTGAGCCACCCAGGCGCCCCTATATGTATGATATTATACAGAATATATAGAGAATATTACACAGACATAAAAAAGAATGAGATCGTGCCACTTGCGACAACACAGATGGACCTAGAAGGTATTTATGCTAAGTAAAATAAGTCAGACTAAGAAAGACAAATATGGTATGATTTTACTCATATGTGGAATCCAAAAAAACCAAATGAATAAACAAAGAGAATAATCAGACCTATAAACAGAGAACAAACTGATGGTTGCCAGAAAGCAGGGGGATGGGAGGATGGGCAAAATGGGTGAAGGGGTGTGGGAGGTACAGTCTTTCAGTTATTTAATGAATAAATCACAGGAATGACAGGCNTTAATGAATAAATCACAGGAACGACAGGCCCAGCATAAGGAACATAGTCATGATATTATCATAGTGTTGTACAGTGACAGTAGCTACACTTGTGGGGAGCACAGCATAACATACACTTGTCAAATTACTATGCTGTACATCTGAAATTAGTATAACATTGTGTGCCAACTATACTCAAATAAAATTAATTTTTAAAAAGGATCAAATGGCAATTCTAGAGCTTAAAAATGCAGTAACTGAAAATTTAACTAGATAGGCTAACCAGCATATTTGAGATGGCATAAGAAAGAATCCACTAACTTGGAAAACAGACCAGAGGAAATTATCAAATTGGAAAAACAGAAACAAAAACTTTAAAACTGTATAGACCTTGGAAATTTATGAGATAATGTCAAATATTTCAATATATATTCAACTAGAGGAGGCATAAGGAGAGAAGAAGAAAGGGGGAAGAAAAGATACTGAAAGAAATAATGACTGAGAAATCTTCCCAAATCTGTTGAAAAGTATAATCCTTCATATCCAAGCTTGACAGACCCAACCAGGAAAACATAAAGGAAGCCACACAAAGACAAATCATAATCAAACTGCCAAAAGGCAAAGAAAAAGAAAATCTTGAGAACAACTAGAGAAAAACTATTTATGGAAGAAAATGGTAAGATTGATGAGTGATTTTTTTTTCNTGCCCAAAATCAGAAAGACAAGAAATAACCAGTGTTGGCAAGAATGTGGCAAAAAGGGACACATGTATATTGGTGCAGCCACTGTGGAAAACTTTTTTGGGTTTCCTCAAAAAATTAAAAATTGAAATACAGTATGATTCAATAATTCTACTACTGGGTATTTACCCTCCAAAAAACTCCAAAAACATTAATTTGAAAAAATAAATATACCCCTATGTTTATTGCAGCATTATTTATAATAGCCAAGATATAGAAGTAACCTAAGTGTCCATCAATAGACAAACAAAATATAGAATATATGTATTACATATAGAGAGAATATTACATACATAGAATATTACACAGACATAAAAAGGATGAAAATTACAGAATATATAGAGAATATTATATGTAGAATATTTTTTTTAAAGATTTTATTTATTTATTTGACAGAGAGA
>NC_048230.1:36416695-36510315 GCF_002007445.2 Ailuropoda melanoleuca | reverse complement strand
TAGCTACACTTGTGGGGAGCACAGCATAACATATACTTGTCAAATTACTATGCTGTACATCTGAAATTAGTATAACATTGTGTGCCAACTATACTCAAATAAAATAATTTTTAAAAAGGATCAAATGGCAATTCTAGAGCTTAAAAATGCAGTAACTGAAAATTTAACTAGATAGGCTAACCAGCATATTTGAGATGGCATAAGAAAGAATCCACTAACTTGGAAAACAGACCAGAGGAAATTATCAAATTGGAAAAACAGAAACAAAAACTTTAAAACTGTATAGACCTTGGAAATTTATGAGATAATGTCAAATATTTCAATATATATTCAACTAGAGGAGGCATAAGGAGAGAAGAAGAAAGGGGGAAGAAAAGATACTGAAAGAAATAATGACAGAGAAATCTTCCCAAATCTGTTGAAAAGTATAATCCTTCATATCCAAGCTTGACAGACCCAACCAGGAAAACATAAAGGAAGCCACACAAAGACAAATCATAATCAAACTGCCAAAAGGCAAAGAAAAAGAAAATCTTGAGAACAACTAGAGAAAAACTATTTATGGAAGAAAATGGTAAGATTGATGAGTGATTTTTTTTTCTTTTAGCAGAATCAATGAGGTCTAGAAACTCTGGAATGAAGCAAGTATTGAAAGACAAAAAAACCATCAAACAAAAGTGTTGACCAATAATTTCACAGCAGAACTATTCTTCAAAAATAAAGGTAAAATAAAGGCATTTCCAGGGGCGCCCAGATGGCTCAGTCGGTTAAGCCTCTGACTTGAAATTTCAGCTCAGATCATGATCTCAGGGTTGTGAGATCCAGCCCCGCAATGGGCTCCTGTGCTCAGCATGGAGATGCTTGAGATTGTCTCTCTGTCCCTTTTCCTCTGCCCCTCCCCACTCTCTCTCTCTCCCTCTCTCAAAATAAAAATAAAAATTTTCAAAAAACAAAAACTGTGGGGAGAGAGGAATTAGTATAGCAGCAAAAAAAGATATCTAGGGGTGCCTGGATGGCTCAGTTGGTTGAGCAGCTGACTCTTGATTTCAGCTTAGGTTGTGATCACAGCGTCCTGGGATCAAGCCCCACATGGGGCTCTGTGCTCAGCGGGGAGTCTGCCTAGGATTCTCTCTCTCCCTCTTCCTCTTCTCCTCCTCCCACTCTTGCGTGCTCAATCTCTCTCTCTCTCTAATAAATAAATAAATCTTTAAAAAATTTTTAAAAATAAAGGCATGTCCAAATAAAAACAATTGCTAGCAGCTCTGTGCTACAAGATACCCTAAAGGAAATCCTTCAGGCTGAAGAGAAATGATACCAGATCATACCCCAGAGGCACAAGAAATGGTAAATACATATGTAAAAAAAAAATACTGGTGCATATGTACACTAATCTTTTCTTCTTATTTTTTTAGAAGACATATAATTGAAACAAAAATTAATTTTAAAAATAAAACTCTATTGTTGGGTTTATAATGTTTAGGGATGTGTTATATATGAAAACAATAGTATAAAGTTGGGTTGGGTGAACTATTCTAATACAGAGCTCCCATTCTTTATCAAATATATTGCCACAAGTCAAAGATAGATTCACTGCATACCATAAAGCAATTATTAAAATAATAACAAGAAGAAACGTGGGTGAAAATTTAATAGACAAATCAAAATGGTAAAAGACTATTTATTGTCTGGTTCCATATATATGAAATTCAAAAAGAGACAAAATAGTAGTGACAGAAAGCAAATCAGTGACTTGCTAGGGTCAGTGTTGGTGGCAGAGACTGACTGACCACAAGAGGACATGAGGAAAATGTTGGGAATGGACAGAAGTGTTCTAAAACTTCTTTCTGGTGCTGGTTTCATGACTGCCTATATTTATTAAAACAGAATTATACACTTAAAGTGAATGAATCTTATTTTATAAAAATTATACCTCAATAAGGTGTCAAAGAAGAAAGTAGATTGAATTACAAAGTTATTAAGGTCTCTGGTAAACATTACATGTGTGCATATGTGTTGTGTGTGTATATATGTTTTCATGACTTTTATTTCTTCTGTGTAATATTTTATTTTATTAATAACTGTTAATATAAGTAATATTTTAGTAAGATCAATTAATATCACTATTTATTAATATTAATAAACTATTAGTTAATGTAAAATAATATTTTATCCCCCTTCAAAATCTCTGAACTTTTGCTTATACGTATAAAAAGCTGACTTAACAGTATTTTCTTACCTGCTTCGTAAGTAGCTCAAAATCATACGTGTATACTAGTGGAGAACTGAGGGCTGCGAGTTAGCCTTTGTGAGTGATGAGCACAGAGCCTGCTAAACTCTGGTCACACAGCGAGAAAGTGTGGCTTGCGGTATGTATTTTAATCTGAGGGAGGAATCCACTGTTAAACTGTACACTTCCTCGTGGAGCAGCACAGCAGGAACATGGCCAGGATACTTGTTGTTACTGTTAGTTGTGACTGTGGTGGTGGTCACGAAAGCACTACTGATGGTGGCAGTGACACCAGCAGTGCCATGAACGATGGCAACAGCGGCAGTAGCAGGCATGGGAACAGTGGAAACATTATAAAAAGACAGTCGACCACCATATAAATGCTTACATACATACTCTCTATTCCCTGAAGTCCTCTGCCCATTCAGCATTGCCTTTGGCTTTAGACAGTAACCCAGCCACTCTCTGCGGCTTTTCTCACAACACAAATGGAAAAGGTCAGTCCAGTTGGCACCTCCATCCAGCTCTCCCGTCTACCTCCCATGCTGCACAGAAACCTCCCTTAGTCAACCAGCTCATTGTGTGTCGACATTTCACTCTGTGTACAGCAAGAAGGTCATGAAAAGGAAACACAAATCTGGCCATAATGCTGCTTAATCCTTAAGATTCTCACTGGAAAATACTGTTTCAGCGTGTTCCATTGTGGGCTTGTGCCATTTTGCTATGTTTTATTTTGTTTTATAGATAGAACAATGCTTTTTTGGTTTGGGCACTGTATTGCCTGGGGAAAAAGGGGAAATGTCTGTTATTGCTTGCTAAACATCTACCATGTAACCAGCCAAACCACAGGAGCTAATCTCAAATCGGGGAGTTAACTTCTCAAGGAAGGAGCTCTGTGGCTTACATTCCTTCCAAACATGGCCTCCTGAATCTCCATGCTTTTTCATCTAACTTTTCTGTGTGTACTTCAATATGTGGAGCCTAATTTTGAATTCGGTGCTATTGCAATCTAGGTGTTTCATCCAAATTTTCTTTAAAACGAGAAATAGCCATCACTTTGGATTCTTTTGTCTAAGTGCCAAGTAGATTGGGGTCAGACCACACATTTTCAAGGTGTGTTTATAAGTTGTTTTGCATTTTATTTTGTTATTTCTGCTTAATTCATTCTAGAAGTACAATTCATCCACATATTCAATCTTCCAATAAACCTTTTAAAATACTTCCTATGGGCTGTTTTAAGGCACTAGTCCTTTTTAAGGCACTGAGGAAATAACGATTAAATACATAAGGTAGAGATTTTATCCTTGAATAACCTACAGTCCAGGACAGATTCTGTCCATCAGGGTATCAGAAGCAAATAAATGGAAAATTTAAATGGGATAGCTAAGAATAGTTTAATGGAGACACTATTTACAAAGAATTAATGGAAAGTAAAAGGGAATGATAAGCACCTCCTAGCAAGTAAGATAAAAAATCCATTACCATTTGCTAAGACAGCGGAACACGGGTTGTGCATGTACTGTACATGAGAGACCCATGGCTATAGAAGAGAGGGATGTGGCAGGAACTATATTCTTAGAAATTCCACTGAAAACTTGTGCCCAGGAGGAAGAGAGTTTCACTTCACTAGCTCACTTCATCCCACCCTGACGTCTCTTGCTAGCACCTCTCATTGGCCAAACCCAACTGGAAGCACGGGGCAAGGGACTTTGGTTGATGCAGTTCACAAAAGTGGGCCTCTCGAGGCAAAGGGCATTAACAAGAAAATGTAGAGTGAATCTGAAGGACAAGTAGAAAATATCCAGAATACTGATACCTGGCAATAAAATCTTACCATTGGATTTGCCTTAGAAAAGAACTGAAATGGTTAGTTATATAATCTAATTAGTTGACCCATCTATCTATGACAGATTTTTTTATTTGCAGAAAGCATACACTAAAGAATATCCATGAATTTATAAAATCAGAGGTAGTAATAAGGTTATTAGATCTTATTGTTTTTAAAGTAATCATGTCCATATAACATGACACACTGTACAACTGTTCTTTTCTCCAAGCTCCATCCACACTTCAATTTTAATTGTACCAGACAAAAATTAAATATATATGAAAAGAGTAAAGAAAGAGAAAGGAAGAGAGAGGTAGAAAGGAGGTCAAAAGAAAACAGAGAATAGAGAGGAGAGAGATGCTGGGCCAAGGATGGCCACGAAAGGAAAACACTTTGTACAACTGTAGGTAATTTTAAATAACCCTAACTATATCAAGAGTCATCCTCTGCTTAGAAACCTCAAGTTCTAGGAAACAGCACTCCTTTTACCGCCTTTATTTCTTCTGTCTTTTCTTTTCATTCTGCTATTAATCTGAATTCCCACCTGTCTTCTCTCTTCTTGCTCTACACAATGTCATCCAACCATGACCTCCAACTCTCATGGTGGTAGATATTACTCCGTATCTATGGATTAGAATTAGCCTTCATCTTTCCCCCAAGATTAAGAAGTATATAGCCAAGAAATTATTAAACACCTCCACTTGGATGTCAAACATGTACTTCAAAATCAATTTGCTCCAAATCAAATCTTCCATCATCAAACCACCACCAATTTATCCAAACCAGAAACTCAGCACTATCACTGAATAGCCTTCCCTCACTTTCACCCTTGTCTCCAAATCCAACCAGGTGTTGATTTCTTTAGATTCTTACAGGTTCTCTGACCCCATGGTTTTCTTGCCTTCTAGCATTTGTAAATACTCTTCAAACTTCTATTGCCTTTTCCAAGCACCCTCACTTCCCCCAACCTTGTACTTTACCAGGTGAATTCCAACTCAAAGCTCTATTGTTCAGCCTAAACCTTGGATCACCTCTCAAGTCTGATTTGGATGACCTTTTTATGTGATCTTAATTTAGCATCTTAAAATCATCTTACTAAAACATTTTCAAACTATATTGAATGGCCTTGTTTCATATACAGTTGACTCTTGAACAACACAGGTTTGAACTATGCAGATCCACTCAGACATAGATTTTTCCAATAAATACAGTAGAGTACCTATCTTCCTATCTGTCTGCCTATCTATCTATCTATCTATCAGATGTATTTTCTCTTCCTTATAATTTTCTTAATAATATTTTCTTTCCTCTAGCTTACTTTATTGTAAGAATACAGCATATAATACATGTAACATACAAAATATGTGTTAGTTGATGGTTTATGCTATCGGTCAGGCTTCCAGTCAGTAGTTGGCTATTTCTACCTAAGTTTTAAGGGAGTCAAAAGTTACATATGGATTTTTGACAGGGTGGGGGTCAGCACCCCTAACCCCTCCATTGTTTAAGGGTCAACTGTATGTTTATTTGCTAGATTAAGTCTCCAGGAGGGAAACAGGGTTATATTTATTTTATTCTACTGGCATCATTGGTCCCTACCATTATGTCTGGGTCAAAGTAGACCTACCATAAACCAATATTTAGTTATTTTATCCAAACTTAGAATTCTAATTCTTATGTACAAAGGGCTTTCCTATTTTAAGTCTTTCTACAAAATAATTTCTTTCTAAGTCCCTTTCTACATGGAAATCAAGCTCTAGTGAATTCTGGACTAATGTTTGGCATACTGTGTTAAACTGATTCAGAGACATGTGTCTTTGCCCACTGGAGGCCTCGGACACGAACAACCATATAAAATAGTTCTGCCTATTACAGTACGCCCTTTCCAGGGACTAGGCTGATTCACAGGTAAATCATCCAAACAAAGGTTGGACAGTATTTCCATTTTAGAACCAGTGTTTGATCCTAAAATTTGATGATGAGGCTGCTAAAGGGATGATATTCTAATTATAGAGTATGCACTTAAATTTGTTGGAAAGGCACCTCAGGTGACCCCTCTCACTTGTACTCTGGGTTATCCAAAGGTGCAAATATTTTAAAAATCCCTTTGACCTCCTTAAGAAGAAAACCTATCTTCTGAACTAAATACATTTTGAAATTGCACAGCAGCAATATGGGGGCACCTGGACTAATGAGCTTACTCTGAAAAATCTCTTGGGGAATAAAGTGCAGCTGAACCATGCACTGTATTAACAAGCTGGAACATGGGTTAAACTTGACTATTGATTCATTTGCTGGCATCATCACCTGTAAGAATCTTTGCCTCTCTTTAACCTTAGCTGAAGCCACAAACATTGTCTGATCTTGCTGACACCTGGGCTGCACTCAGAATGATGAACGTAAAAGCTTTGAAAAGGTAATGAAGTCACAATATCCATAATCTGAAACCAACTCAATGAAGAGCCATGAATCAACTTGAAGGTTTGGTAAGCACAGGGCCAGCTAGCAGCCTAAATATCTAACATCTTTTGCTACTCCTAAAGAATCTGAAGCAGCCTGCTCAAATGAAGAGGGGACAGGAGGACATTTAGGTCACATGGTGAATATACACTAAAGGGGTTGTTGTTATTATTATTACTATTATTATTATATATTTACTATTATTATGGTGGTGGTGGTGGAGGAAGAAAATTGGCTTCAGTCCCTCTTATATTTACATTATCTCAAAGTCTCTTTAATGGGGCATTTAATAAATTAATCAATACCTATTGGGTATCTAGTGGAGAAAAATACAGTAGGAGGGGCTGTTTTATAAAGAATTATTAAATACTCCCTCAGTCTCTTGACTCCAGTCTTTGGTCATTCTTTATTCACATCTGGTCAAACCCAAGGTAGAGGCAATTGATAGTTCAGAGTAATAACCCAAGGCAGTGGTCCCAGTCTCCTACCCACTCACAGACCAGAGTCACGCGGGAGCTCTTCATGGACCTCATTCTCGAATCTGCAGCCCCCAGAGCACCAGATTCAGTTCATCTGGAGTGAGGTTCAGAAATCTCGGTTGAAAAGCCCTCTGAAAACCTAATGCAAGGGAGATGTCTCTCTCTAGACTATAGATTCCATAAGGCTCTGTATCAAATCAGGTAATAAAAAACCAACTTGCTGTTCTGTGCTCCTTCAGATCTTACAAAAGTGACCTCTTGTAATTTTATATTTTACATAATGCAGTAAAATTCAATATAGCTAACTGCATATATACCTACATGCAATGTAGATATAGCTACATATACACATCTATCTATCTATCATAGATCTATCAATCTGCCCACCTCATTATTCAATACCATGTAATTTCTTCTATGACAAGTCCTTCATTGGTTTAGTGCTACAAAGCAGTGTCTCCCTCCTGCAGAGTTATCTCATGTGTAACTAGTACATGTTATGTAGTGCTTCTCCTTTTTGCTTTATCTGACAAGGTGATGAAATTTAAGCTCAGGAGCAATAATTTCTTTGTTTGGGAGATTGCTCTATTTCCCACTGCTAGTCCTTAATTGGCTCTTTAATTTTATGATTCTATTGTATACATGCTTTTAATTATACACCTTTCACATCTTCTTTGGAAATAGATGTGACATCATTACAAATGCATGAAATATGGGTAGAGGTGAATCAGCCAGCATGAGAGAAATGCTGGGACAGAGAGCCAATTCAGTATTACCATGCCCGACTAAACGGATTTGCGATTTTGATAGGATCTTGGAACTAGTAAATAATGGAAAATTTTTATAACTCAACTTTCACTACGTTTTTTGCCTTCCAAAGTCATAAATATATAACAAAAATCTGGGACCCGATCTTATACCTCCGTGTGTCCAGTGTCTTTGAAACAACTGCAGCGGGTCCCTAAAAGCTGCTTCTATGTCCTGATGGCTGTTTTCTACCTGCCTCCAGACTTCTGTCCTGGGCTTCCCAGGCAACAGCCATTTCCACACCATTCCACGCAGCTGCCATTCTGTGGGCACCTCCCCACACTGTGGCTTTCCAAAGCACAGCTAACACAAGGCTGCCCCAGATAACAGGAAATTGAGAAAGCTTTAGTCTACCATAATAAAATCACAAGGCAAAAAAAAGAGAGAGAGAGAGAGAGAGAGAGAGATATGTAGAAGTCTTTTTCACCATGGCACTCCACAGGAAGTTCTACTCCTGGCCCCCCTCTCGTTCGTCTCTGGCTGGCCATGACATCATGCTAGTATGCTCACCTGCCCGGCAACGAGTCTCCTCTCTCATGAACCTCCAACCTTCATTCCAAAGCCTCTAGCTGAAATGAATTTATAATAATACCAAGTGAGATAGAAATTGTTCCAACGAAAGCTCCTTTTTTCCAGTATTAAACAAAATATTAGTATCACGTTTGGAAGCACCTATTTTTTTTTATTCAGTGACTTGATACTTGTTCATGGGCAAAGGAGGCTCTGCTGACAGGCATCTTCTGGGGAAAGGGAAAAAAAAGAACGTTTTTCTTAATGGAAGATTCTGAGCCACATTTGGAGTCTTATGAAGGAGAAGGTAACTTTTCAGCTCCTAATGTCATTTGTTAACTGGGTATAGTTTTTACATATGCAACTCTGAGGGCTTAAAGATAGACATAACTTTAAAAAGCTCTAAATATTTAGAAAGTGCTTGAGAAATTTTAGAAACATAACTGCTACCCTGAAATCCCCATATGGAGCAACACAGAGAGGTGAGACTGAAGTCTTCCAACCTCAGGACCAAGCACATCGTGTTGGTTGAGTACTGGAAGACTCAGACAAAACAGGTAAATTTGGGTATGTGTATACAGTCTGTCCATCAGCAGTAACCTGAACTTCAGGGCGGTCTTGAGCAGTACTTATACTTTGTATTAGAGAAGCTGATCCAGAGAAGCACGAGCATTATCGCAAAGTAGTTTCTCTGAGGTGGATTTGAACCTTAAACCAGCTCCAGGAAGAAGTGCGAAAGTGTCTCTGGAGACAGGGGCCATGTTGATGGGTTGAGCTGTCCTGAAGCTTAGCAAGCCCCAGATGCCTGGGCAGCACACATCTTTAAGTATCTGGGTCAGGGAAGGAGCAACGAGGTGACCTAACTTGAAACAGCTAAGATCATTCACGCCCAAAAGCCAGTGAGATCACCCCCTAAGGATTCCTGGAAGGAATCAAAATTTGCTGTATATCTGCACAAGGATTTGCAGGGGACAACAGGTCACAGAGTGTGTAGAAGGGCATACATGATTTTTATGTAAATGTGACCCAATTCTTATCCCTAGGCTGGTGTGGTCTAAAGAAACAATGCTTACATAATTTCTTCTGACTCTGGCAAAGTCTTCGCCATTGTTTTTTTAGATAGTCATAGATAGGGCATCAGGAGCTGATTAATGCAAAGTAGTCAACCCTGGGTGAAAAGTTGTATCTTAAGAATGGTGATTAAGAGCTTTTTACCACTCTGTAAGTAATTATCTACTATTAGGTCACAGGGCTCCTCTACTGGTTCTGGGTTTTCAATGGCTTCATTGCTGATTTAGACTAAATAAATAAATAAATACTACATGCACGTGTATATTATATTCCCATGGCAAATACACACACACATACAGAGTTATAATATATATAATATATTATAATATATAATAAATAAATTTATAATATATATTATAATATAATAAATTATAATATATAATAAATTGTATATAATATATAATAAAAATATTATAATATATAATTTCTTTATTTGCCATTACAATATACATATTTTTATTAAATTATTTAATTTGCTGATGACACAAATCTGGACAGGGCATTTAACAACATAACTGACCCAAAGATTTAATACAAGCTCACTGACATAGAATGATGAATCAAAACCTAAAAGAGGAAGTCACATGGAGATAAATCCAAAGTAGTTTTTCTTTTAATCAATTACACAATCATGATACGATGAAATCATGAAATGATGATATGATGGAAGGAAGCTGGTTGCCAGCCCTTGCCCTGACATTAAGTTAGGTCAATTTAGAAAAATTAGATCTTAAGAGATAATGTAAATCCTTTTATCTGTTATATGACTAGGCTTTAAATAGGTCACCTCTGGAACCCCTTAAGACTCTACATAAGTGTGAAGATTTCTAGCTTTGTTTATTGGGAGAAAACATGAACTGGATTCAACTGGTATCAATCCAAGGTCTAACATTTAGTAGCTATGTAAACATGAGCAAACTACTTGAATTCTCTGAGTCTCAGTTTCCTCATCTATAGGACAGAAATCATAATAATTTCCAGAGTTTAAGGAGGTAAAAACAAGATAATGCGTATGAAGCATAAGAAAGCAGTCCAACACATAGTAGAAAATAAAAATGTATTCTCTTGTCTCATTTTCCTACTTCAGTCTTGTTAAAAGAGAGACAGAGACAGAGAGAGAGAGAAAGAAAGGAAGAAGGAAGGAAGGAAGGGTGGGAGGGAGGGAAAGGGGGAAGGAAGGGGAAAAATAAATTAAGGGAGAATTTTCATTGTTCAGAAATTCAAATGAGCCAATAATATTTACTGCCTAAATCCTAACATTACTGTTTACATTATTGTTTACAGCTCATAAGAAGAGTTCCCTAATGATTTTCATATTCAGAACTGATGTTTCCAAATCAGGTGCTCATATTTTAAGATGGATCTTAACAAATTAGAGATTAAAAGGTACATCCTATAGAGAGAAGAGAGCATTGTGGCAACCTGTAACATACGAAGGATAACTGAGGAAAATACAACATATCATAAGAGACATGCAGGTTATAGAGGGAGAGTAAAAAATTTTTAGAACAATTTTTGGTATTGCCAGTCCGTGACATCAAACAGAGAATAGTCTAGTTTGGTACCGTCTCTGAGAGCCAAGCTAGAACAAAGTAGTAACACTGACAGGGGCCAGATTTCAACTCAACATGAAACAAATATTGCATCAACTGGATATAGGTCTAATACTGAAAAGCCTGCCTCATGACTTTGTGACTTCCCTATTACTACAGGACTCAAGAAGATACAGATGACCTTTCATCAACAGGGTAGAAAAGAATCTGCACTAGGTTAGGAGTTGAACTGCATGGTATTTAGATTTCCTTGTAACTTTGAGACTCTGTAATTCCAAGAAGGAAGTGGGCTGACAAGGATTACATTCTGCAAACCAGTTTCATCAGAATTGCTGTGTTGTGACCTGAAATATGAAGGCGTTTTTCACAAACAATAAGACAGCCTTCTTCCCAGCACAAGAATTTCCCCTGAGGAATTCTCTGATGTTGGCACCTTTTGAAATAGTGCTTTGGCAACATCCATTGGCCTGGAGCAAACATATCCAGACCCCATCTGGTTGGTTTCCTCCTCATCACCGTAACACTTTCTCCTTAGCTAACACACACTACTTGGCTTTAGTAATTAGTTAGAGTTACTGTATATTTATCCAGATTTCCAAGTCCTTGATCCCCATTCTCTCATCTCTTACTTTGCATTGCTGATATGCTTGCCTAGTGTGGGTACAATCATTTAAGTATATAGTCATTTGGCTCCAGTTTCAACCGCAGATGTTGGGTTATTTTTTATTGTTTGGATCTTCAAGAATGACACAGGAATGTGGAGAGGGCTGAGAAACTTGGGCACACATTTTGAGATCTCTGTTTTTCTTACCACAGCTAAAGATATAAGCATTTGGGGAAACTGAAAGTTCATGTCCTGGACTGTGATATCTTTCTCTTCCCAGAGACTGGCTTCTCTTTGCTGCCCCTGCAGATCTTGACACTTCTTGTAATATACAGTATTTGAATGTGCCTTATTTTTAGAAAACCTGATGCAGTGGGCAGTCCTAATAATTCCCACCTTCTGAGACTTACACCTGTTATAATCCTCCCCCCTGCCTTCAGTGTGGGCTAGACCTACTAACTTGCTTCTAATGAACAGACTATAGCAGAAGGGTTGGGATGTCGCCTCTGTAAGTATGTTACAAAAGGATGCAGACTTTCTCTTTTGATGGTTTTGATGAAGCAAGCTGCTAAGCCCACGTGGCATAGAACTGATGCCAGACTCTCTCAAAAAAGCCAGGAAGGAACTGAGGACCTATGTCCAACAACTAATGAAGAACTGAATCCTGCCAACAAACTGGGAGCTTAGAAGTGGGCCATTCCCCAGTTTAACCTTGAGATGAGACCACAGCCCCTGCTGACAGCTGAATTATGGCCCATGAACCCAAAGCACAGAACCCAACAGACCATGCCTGACTGCTGACCCACAGAAATTGTGAGATAATAAATGTGTGTTGTTTTCAGTGACTAAGTGTGGAGGCAATAAGCTGTGCATAAAGAGATAACTAATGCAGCTGTAGTAGATAAAAACCCAAGCTTAAAATACTAATAATTCAGGTGGAAATTATTCATGCTGCTACAGAATTAACCCTAGGGTTCCTTTCAACTTAAGCACTTTTTAAGAAATTAAGTATTATGTATCTTTGACTGTTAAGAATAGAGAAACTTAAGAGTTAAAAGAAAACATTCATTATTCATTCAAAATTAACCAGAATGTACAATGGGGCATCTTTATAACCTTCATGTGTATCAGTCAAGATTTCACTAAAAAAACAGAACCAACTGAAGTGTACATTAAGGGTCTCATTGCAAGGAATTACCTCACACAATTATGAGGGGTGGCTAGGCAAGTCTAAAATCAGAAGGGCAGGCCATCAGGAAGGACAGGCTGAAATTCTCAGGTACAAACTGAAGCTAGAGTCCACAAGCAGAATTTTTTTTTTCTGGAAAATGTCAGTTCTGTTCCAAAGGACTTTCAATTGATTGAATCAGGCCTACCCAGATTATCTAAAATAATCTATATTACTTAAAGTCAGCTGCTTATGGATTATAAATATGATTACATATCTACAAAACACCTTCACAACACCTGGAATAATGAGCAGTTGAATAATTGGAGACTATATAAAACTGACCATCACATCATGTAATTCAAAGTTGACATATAAACTGACCATCAATCCTGAAATCAAAGGAAAATAAAGAGATGTGATCTATAAAAATTAGAAATGTTCATAAACATTCTAGTGACCATTTTTTGTGAAAAATTAAAGCAAATGTTTTGATTTAATCTTAATGGAGAAACTTAAATGTTTGAAAAGTAAACATAAGCCAGTTCTATAATTAAGTTTTAAATGTGTTTTGCCTCCAGAATGTTATTTATTATATTCAGAACTCTGACAGCCATGTTTGAATTGTTAACTCCAATTATATAAAACTATTCAAATATTTCACTTCCTTAAATAGTAAGTAATTAAATATTACTTTCTAAATTTTCAATTGTTTACACATGGTGGGAAATAGTAAATACATGTTATATACATATTTTATATAATTATTTTATTGATAAAAGAAGGAAAATGTGGTTAGAAAATCTGGCAAATTGTCAAAAACATTAATAAATATTCCTTTGACTTGTTTACTAGGCCTTAAAACTTATTCTTTATTATCTAGCAAATGAGCCACCTGAGAAGAAAATGGTAGGATAAGGGTTCTTCTCCATTTTCCCAGTCACTACAGACACTATTACCAGAAACAAAAAGTGGCTGGGACAATAAACTGGGTAAATTACCTATTGTCACCAAAAATCAAGGCTATTTTCTATATCATTCATATATTCACTCATTTAGCAAATATTTATTGAATGCCAGGCAGTGGTCTAGAAATAGACACTTGTGCCTTTATTTTAATCTGAAAAAAAATCAAGTAAGCAAGTTTGAATAAACATAATAAAAATGATTGTAGAGATAATCAGAAGATTGTATTTCTACCAAGTGAAGCAAACCTGATTCACCTGGATCCTTATTCTTAAAGGATACATCTTCAAATACCCCAAATGGACAAATTTTATCAGGCATTTACACCCCCTGACAGTAAACTCTACCAAAAAAAGAGCAGCTAGAAAAGGGGCCAGAAGTCGGGGGCAGGGGGGACGACATAAAACATCAAGAATGGTAAATATCTGGGTACATATAATACACTATTCTTCTCTTGAGTTATTTAAAAATGTACTAGTCAGTGAAAAGCAACATCTGCCTGCAAGCTCCAGAGCCTTGAGGTGGGTTACTTCTGAATGGGGTGCACTTTGTTCCTAGAGAAACAGCCTTGAGAGAACAGGGGCTCACAAAGGCAACTATGTTGCATCGAGTACTAGATACATGGTATTAGCGGCATTTTGAGATACTTTTGTTATTAAAGAGACCTTGGTCCATTTTAGAATTTATAAAGACCTTATCAGAGGACCTTAACATTCCACTGAGTTTTACAGTGCGGTGTGTGGCTTCCACAGTGTGTAGGACGTGGGCGGATTATATTCATTCTCTTCACCCCCTTCCCCCTCCATCTTTATTTTCCACCTCAGATACATGATAAAACAGCTAGTTTATAGAACATAATGTGGTCTACTAATTATGAGCTATAGATTCTTCAAAAAGTTCAAAGCTGAAATTATTTTGTTCACTTTAAATAAAAGATAGATGTAGATAAAACACATCAGTAAGATAGATTCTTGACAGTAGCAGAAAATCTGAAACAAAATAGAAAACATCTATTTTCTTACAATGAAATTTGAGGCTATGTCTGTTTCTCTGTGGTCCGCAAACATTAGGTTCAATTTTGTAAAAGATCTCCTGATCCTCTTTGAAGATGGAGATGCCTAAAGCAAGACCAGTTACATTTGAAAAGAAAGAAAAAAAGAAAAGAAAAGAAAAGAAAAGAAAAGAGAAAAGAAAAGAAAAGGGAGGGAAGGGAGAGAGGGTGGAAAGAAGGGAGGGAAGGAAGAGGGAAGGAAGTGAAGAGGCAAAGAAGTTTGCTTATTAGACAAGAGGTTAGGAGTGGTCATGTTTCTTGGACCTTTGGCTATCTTCACCCTGTCTGTGATGGCTGATAGAAAGAAGAAAACACCCATTTCCAACACTCAGCTTTGCTGGCTATCAAGCATCTCTGTAGTCTTTGTGCCATCTGGAAGTTACATTTTCTTATCTCCTGAAATTCAACAGCCACCTGAAAAATAGACCTTTCTCTTACTATCGCTCTCTCTCATTCTCTCTCATATGTCTCTCTCTCTCTCTCTCTCTCATCCAGCCTTTATACAGTCTTTATATTTAGTCTTTGACTAAATGTGTCAGGTTAAAGATATAAAAAGCTGACTTTAACCCAGCTAGGCTGAGAGTACATTTCCTCTCATATTTGGTGGCTGTCAGATTTTGAACAGGATTCTGAAGCTTGTCCTTGAAAGCCCATGTCATGTGAATTAAGGTGCTGATGGCAACGTTCGCACAGCCCTCTCCCCCTACCCACACATTCCATTCTTCCCTCCCCGCTTACTTCAGAGAGTGTTCTTTTACTCAAATGCTGAGTAATTAAATTGGAGTTGTCACAGTTATCATTTCTCTTTTATACCATCATAAGATCTTTTTTAAAAATGAAATTAAAAGATTTCCAAATTTTTCTTTAAAATATACTAATAGTCCATAGTCACATCTCCTTATATTATTGTAAAATCTCAATTAACCAGAAGTCAGCTAATATATGTGGAATCACTTGACTAGGAACAAATGTTTACATTCACATAAACTATTACCTTTTTTAAAAGGTAAAAATCCCACCATGATAGAGGCAGTCATGTGGGCTCTGGATTTGCTAGCTTAAGTAGCTATTCTTTAAAGAGAGCTAAAAAGGTAAATTCCATGAAGTCCAGGGGTCCTGTTTTGTTCATTGATTAATTGCTAGTGCCTGGCACAAAACACAAATAGAGTGACTGTTAGGTGAATCAATGAGCTGTTTTCAGGGATTTGTAATGAAGAGTGAATTCCTATAGGCTGTTGTTTTCAGCAGCCAAGAGCTGATCAATTAAGGAGTAAGAACTCTGCAGTTAGGTTAAGGGGGCCAGAAGTCATTTACCAGAGTCCTAGTTATCTGAGACTTGGAAGGACCTCCTACCTAAAGAATGCACATGTGCAAATGTATCCCTAAGAAATAGTCATCACCCTGCTATTGTAATAGCTCTGAGAGGAGCCTGGGAACAGGAATTTGATGTCAGTCCTACTGCTGGTTTTTTGCTGACCTTAGACAGATCTAGACTTCAGTTTCTTCAGCTACTAATTGAGAAGTTTGGATAGACAGTGCATTGTAGCTCAAGATCACAACAGCCTCAAAGACTTCTGGAGTAAAGTGGCAGGCATGAAAAAGGAATTTGGAAACTTTACTCTCTTCGTGGGGCACCTGGGTGGCTCGGTCAGTTAAGCATCTGCTTTTGGCTCAGGTCATGATCCCAGAGTCCTGGGATGGAGCCCCAGAGGCAGGCTCCCTGCTCAGCAGGGAGTCTGCGTCTCCCTCTTCCTATGCCCTTCTGCCTGCTCCTTCTCTCAATCTCTCTCTCTCTCTCACGTGCGCAAATAAATAAATAAAAATCTTGAAAGAAAGAGAAAAAGAAAGAAAAAAAGAAAGAAAGAAAGAGAAAGAAAGAAAGAAAGAAAGAAAGAAAGAAAGAAAGAAAGAAAGAAAGAAAGAAAGAGAAAAAGAGAAAGAAAAACTTTACTCTCTTCAAAGTTTTGTCTGGGGACTGGTGACCTGGGAATGTTCCAAAATCAATTTATATTTCTAGAACATATAAATTTTAAGTTATGAGGCCAGATACATATATAGATATACATATAGAGATATGTAACAACCTAGGACTAAATGTTCTCCACATGGCTAATCCACAAGGTAGATAAAACACATGCAGGTGGGCAAGAGAGTTAAGCCATCAACAAAAATACAAACAGAAAGAGAAAAGCCACCTCTCTTGCTCAGCATGAAAATTCAGATTAAAGTGGAGAAAGGAAATCCCTGAAGCAGCAATCACTGTCTAGAAATATACCCGGAGTTTTGAATTTATTTGGCATTTGCTACTGTTTTCCATATAATCACCACCCACGTGGGGGCGTCTCTAAATAATGGAAATGCTGACAGACTAAAAATAATGGAAATTCTAATAAAATCTGAGAGCAAAATTCTCCTCCCAGACAGGTTCTCCCAGCATATCCCACGTATTCATCCTTTTGTTTCTAGAAATGACATTAAAGCCACCCAGTGAGGGACAGGAAAACTATACAGACTCCTGTTCATTGTGGGCACTTAAAACCTCACCACCAAATGTAGGTTTTGACTCTCTGCCCAGCACAGCTTTGAAAGTTTTGCCATGAAGTCCTAATTGCTAAGTAAATGTTCGCTCAATATTTCTCCATAAAGGGGAGAAAGAGAAAAAAATAGTGAGAGAAGAAAAAGTGGGAGAGAGCACGTGTCTTTCTGTTAGAGAAAATACATATTCTAGGTACATTCTTAGGCTGGAAATTATTACTTCTGGGTATAAAATTGATAAATTTATTAAATAAAATACTTTCCATGTTTCTAGGACTTCTGCTAAAAATGTCACATGCACCCCCCAATCATACATCTTACTCTCCTCGAAAGCTTACTCCCCATCATATAAATGAGATGTCTTTCTACTCAGCAGTTTTTGCCAAAAGGCATGGTTTCCAGAATCTCCTTGACAGTTTATAAACCATGACTTCTTTACCTCTGATTGGAAAAAAGTTTTGTTGCCAACCAGAAGCGCTGATTATGGATCTTCTGAGACTCCGTTGGACTCATGATGGACACAAGCAAATAGAATGTTTGGGCCTTTCCCTGAGGGGTTGATAGTATCTCTTCGGAAGCAAAGCTTACTAACAGGTATGCTGGTGCCAAACTGTGTATATAATAAGAAAACACATAAAGCAAGTGATGAATTTAGTATAATCAAGAAAATACGCAAGGATATAATAATAAGTAATTCATTTAGAACCTGAATGCTTTTTCCCGGTTTTATATGTTAAATACTGTGTAATACTATCATTTATATCAAGGTTTCAAAATCTCATTGCTGTTGATATTTGGACCAGATAATTCCTTGCTGTGGAAGTCTGTTCTGTGCATTGAAGAATGTTTAACAGCATACATGGCCTCTACCCAGTAGATGTCAGTAGCATCCCTGACGCATCTGTGACAACCCAAAGTTCTCCAGACCCTGCCAAATATCTCCTGGGGGCAGGGGGTGGGGGTGACAAACACATCCCCAGTAGAGAACCACTGATTATGGAGTGATTATAAAAAATCCATTTTCCCCCTGTAGAAGATGGGGGAATCCAAGCAGAGAAGTTCTTCCTAAGTGTCTCACTTCTATATCTAAATTTTATCATATAGGACATATATGATCAACTCAAACAGGAACTGGGAGGAAGGTGGGATAGGAATTAGAAGTATCATATGGTTTCTCTCATCTATGGAACATAAGAACTAGGAAGATCGGTAGGAAAAGAAAGGGATAAAGAAAGGGGGGTAATCAGAAGGGGGAATGAAGCATGAGGAGACTATGGACTATGAGAAACAAACTGAGGGCTTCAGAGGGGAGGGGGGTGGGGGAATGGGATAGGCTGGTGATGGGTAGTAAGGAGGGCACGTATTGCATGGTGCACTGGGTGTTATATGGAAATAATGAATCATCGAACTTTACATCAAAAACCAGGGATGTACTGTATGGTGAATAACATAATATAATAAAAATATTATTATGAAAAAAATAAAATAAAGTAAAATTAGAACATTAAAAAAATAAATAAAAAAAAAAAGAAGTATCTGCATTCTACCACTTTCTAACTGTGTGACTTTGGGAAAGTTATTGAAGGGCTCTAAACTCCTGTTCCCTCATTTGTGAAATAAGGACCATAGGATTTATGCCACAAAGACTGCTATATGTAAAACACTTAGAAATGCCTAATACTATGCAAGCAATTTGCAAATGCTGATTATTACTACCATGACTTTCTTGAAGCCAAATGGCTCACCCTATGTCTGCACCCTATACTCAGGAGTTTGGAAAAATATTCTAGCATGTCTTCTTCTATGTAGGTTTGTTTTTCTGAGACTAATCATCTTAACTTCTTGCTTCACTCTGTTTCAAAGAATGACTGCCAGACTAGTTATAAATGTTTGCTGATCCATAAGACCAAAAGCGTGTAGAAATGTGTGATTTTCCTATAAGAAGATGCATTTTAAAAATTCCAACTACAGAATCTAGGATGTCATCTTCACTCTGGGCAGAGAGGTAACTGCCTCCACGATAAGCAGGTCTCTGTCTATTTCTGTTTGCTTGCTATATATATATATATATATATATATACATACCATATATATATATACACCATATATATATACACACCATATATATATATACACCATATATATATATACACCATATATATATATATACACACATATATATATATATATATATATATATGGTACTCTGCTGGAATCAAGGGACCCAAGAGAAAGAACGGGAGTGTTTTAAATGAGGACAAGTAGAGGCAGGAGCTCTGGGAGAGAAGGGATAAGCAGAGTTGTTGGGACACATACAGGCTCTTCCTTGTAAGGGTTTGGTGAGGCCCAGAGTAGCTGGTGGTGCTGGTGGTGCCACTACTGTAGTAGTTCCCACAGACGTAAAAACTTTGTTTCTGAAACTCACTCCAGGCTTTCACAGTCCCACTTCCTGTAGGTGCTCCCAAAGTCTGCGGATACTGTAGCAGCAATATGACAGGGAAGCATGAAGGGGAGGGAACAGTTGCCCTAAGTGGTCCCAAGGATGGACAAAATTCCCAAGTCCAGTGACTGATAGGTTGTAATGACTTGCTTTTGCAACATCTTGCTGATACTCTCCGGTGGGCTCACTGAACCAACAAGAAAGAATATGAGAGTCGTGGTAACTGCTGAGTTGGTAGACAGAGCCTAACTAGGTAAAAGTCCTTGTGTTCTTACTCAAAAACCCCATTAAAAAAAGAGAGAGAGAGAGAGAGAGAGAGTGGATCAGACAGCAAGCAAACTCTGCAGCTGAAATGCATAAAGTAGACAAGTGGCTCTCTGGATCTTGGGTGGGGAGTCGGGAGAAAGTCTCCTGGTCATTTGTGACTTAACTCTTGAATCTTCATGAAATGTAGGAAACAGCAGTCCATGTGAAATCTATAAATAGTTGTAGAAGTCAAAGTTTCTCTTCAGATGAAAAAAAAAAAAAACCCACTCTCCGGAGAAAACATGATCTTTTCTCCATGTTTTAGTTGTCAGTTTTGACAAGAATGATACAAGCTAATTAAATTTTGTTAATTTATTTTGTCTGATTCAGTGACTGCCTGTCACACAAATCCCTCAATAAGTAAGATTTCTCTCTGCTATAAACTTTCTACTCTTTCTCTGAAATGCCATTAGGTAAACGCACGAAAAGTGGACGTGTTTTATTCAAATAAACACTAAAAGCACTTAAACTCAATCCGCCCTCAATACTTCAACTCCTCATGTCTGTTTTGGAGAGGACCTAACTCTTTCCAGCTTATAAATCTCCAACAGGGACCATAACCCTTTAAAAAATAAAAGTCTTTATGCAGATAAAATACAAAGATGAAATTACGAAATTGATAGTAGATGAAACAGAGGAATATGTTGCATTCCAGTTTGCCTTGAAATTCCCAAGGAAAATTCTCTCACATCATTTCTCTTTGAATTAAAATGTGAGAATGACACTGTGGGATCACTCCCATCCTACTTATCTAGGATTGTTGGGATCTTTTCCTTCCCCCCCCCACCTTGTCCAGAGTGATAAGATAAAGTCACATTTTCATACAAGAACAGAGGTTGATGTTTGAATCGGTATCAGCACATTTGACAGGTGTGGCTACTCTAATCAATCTTTTCTGCACCGTTTTCACGGAAGGTTCAGTCATCATTTGAACTTCAGTGCAAACATCACCCCCATTGTTAAGTCCTGCCCAAACAGCCTTCACTCTACTCCTGCAGTTGTGGTCACCCTAGAAGAACACATTGTTTTTCTCACTCTGTATGGCAACTTCTTGTTTGCATGTCTGTTAGATAACTACAGTCCCTTGAAAGCATGTCTCCAATTAGAAAATAAGGAGGAAAAAAAAGAAAAGGGGTGAGAAGGAAGAGGGAAGGGAGAGAAGGTCCTTTTTTTTCACATAAATATCACTTTTATTCTTTTTAATTCCATTCATTTCAAAATACTGTATCCCTCTGTTTCCTAAGAACCAGAGCCCTGTGGTTTGCTCTTGATGTTCAAGGAAATAAACTGTATAATGGTGAATCAAAGTCACATTAGAAAACACACAATAGGTCACATGGCAACCTATATCTAGTATGTTATGAACGTTTTGGGAGGATGATATTAAAGTTTCTTCTTTTTTTTATTTTAATGTTTTTCTATTATATTATGTTAGTCACCATACAGTACGTCCCTGGTTTCTGATGTAAAGTTCGATGATTCATTAGTTCCGTATAACACCCAGTGCACCACGCAATACGTGCCCTCCTTACTACCCATCACCAGTCTATCCCATTCCCCCAGCCCCCTCCCCTCTGAAGCCCTCAGTTTGTTTCTCATAGTCCATAGTCTCTCATTCTTCATTCCCCCTTCTGATTACCCCCCCCTTTCTTTATCCCTTTCTTCCCCTACCGATCTTCCTAGAAGGTCCTTTTTTTAATAATTTAGCTACTGGCCTATCCTTTGCACAAGGGCAAATCCCACATTGACATTTCCCTGGCTTCCCAGGGCTCATACATTACAGGAGATTCATATTTCATCAATATATATGCACTAGACCCTTTTCAGATCTGCTAATATTCAGAATCAACCTTTAGAATCTCAATCAAGTTTCACTGGGTTTGGTTTGTTGTTGCTGTTCTCTTGTATATCCAAAATAGAAAATTATTCACCATAAATTCTGTTGAGCTGATCGTACGGCAATAATTACTAGCCCATTGAACATCTGTTTGTCCCAAGCCCTTTTCTATAAAAACCCTCTTAATCCTCAGAACAGCCCAGTAGGATAGGTACTGTCATCATCCCCATTTTAGAGATGAGGAAATTGAGGCAACAAGAGATAAAATAAATAGTCTGTGGTCACACAGTTAGGAAGTTAGAAACCAAACTAAAACCCAACAGAGCCCATGCTCTGAACAGCTTCATGACTGATCAATCACATGGCTGGTAGAATTAGCTTCAGTGTCAACAATCAGTAAGTATTTTATTTGTTGATATTTGAAATTCATTTGGGATCACAACTGTGCTGATGACTGGAATTAAAATACAATGTCGCTAAACCATGCTGTGAGCTTTCTCTTTTCTGTGCTCTCACAGTAGATGAACTTCTCTGACATGCCCTACTATTTTTTGTAGAGGTCTGCTTCTCTTTTGTAAACTCTAAGCTTCATAGGAATTTACTCATTAGCACACCTTTCACAAACTGCTTTTCCTAAATGAAATAAAGTTGTTTCAGATGGGTAAAAACACTTCCTTCTTCCCACTGCCCACCATGCAGGTATCTAATTCTATGGGCTCTCGTGTTTAGGGATATAATATTAACTTTAATTTTTATCATCATTATAAATCTTTTAATTCCACATAGGAATGAAAACTTTGTGATGAAGTTTCTTAGCCTTTGCAAATACCTTTAGAAAAACCGGGTTAAGAATTTTAATCAAGGTAGGTAAGCAGAGGCTACAATGCTCACACAATCAATTGAGTTCTTCAGAACCACTTAAGAATTTTCTTCATTTGCTATTAGTCATTTTATAGGAACTTCATATTCAAAGAACCTTTTAATACTAGCACAGGAGTGTTGTTATGTTGTCTTGCATAATGTGGTCACTTCTGCATAAAGGCATCTGCATGTTTTAATTCTTCTTGGCAGCAGAACCCTCAAGTACGTGACTTTACACTCATAAACGCTCTGGCACATTAGCTGTTCCCTCTACCCCACACCCCACTTTTCTCCCTTCTCTGTAGCTGGAATTCACTCACAGAACATATTGCACTCTCCTTCAACTCAAACTGAATATCCTGTGACAAAAAAATTAAAAAGCAGTCGGTTCCCAAAGAGATGGTGTCAAAGATTTGCTGAGTCATCCTGTGATACTAATTTACTAATGTTCTAGTCAGCTGAACCTCAATCAATACTGTTAGTGCATCTCAGGTGTAAGGCAGGGCTATGAGGGGATGCTCTCTTTAACTGAGTTCCTTTTACTTTACATCACTTTAAATCCGAGGTTATGAATGGATATCCACTCCTCCATCCTAGAGTATTTCCAAGAGTTTTGCAACAGATAAGAAGTTGTTATGTATGTAATCATCAAATAAGGATATACCTGACAACATCATAACTGGATTACTGTATTGCTGCCATTTGACCAAAAACAGCACTGCAGGGGGGTTGAGAACATACTGGCACATGCAGGTGGGGAGAAACACATGGCAGAATGCTCTACGTCATTACTTGGTACGGAGAAGATGACAGTGATGTGCACAGCTCTCCAGAAAGTCCCATCATTGGCTCCCCTCTTCCAAAGAGGGTCAGGCCCCTTACTTAATGACATCAACTTCCAAAGGAACATGAATGTTAATAGCTTTCCCTATAGCCAAGCTCCTTTCCAGGAGCAGAAAGTACACAGGGGAAAGACGTGGCTCAGGAGGTGAGCTCTGAAATATGAGGAAGCTCTGTATAGGGTTTAGAATTAAGGTCTCCCTGATTTAAGTCACTGGGTTATCCAAATTTAGGGAAATGAATATTACATTACACTTATAATCTTCATTTCCTCTCTGACCTCAAGCGTACCCCAGTGCTCTTACTAAAGCCGCCCAGGGAAAAGTTAATGTCCATTCCAGACCAGAAAGACTAGGGCTTTTGCAAATCTTAGCCTAAAGCTCCTGATATGGTGGCTTTACCCAACCAGGCAGTGATTTCTGCAGTTTGATAGGAGAGGAAAAATGGCCTTGTCTCCTTGGAGAGGATGAAAGGATGAGCCAGACCTGAGTCCTCAGTTTGGGGACATAATGGATCATATCCCAGGTTCATAGTCTCCTAATCTCCCCCAACCCAATGGCTTTAAATGTTCAGTAAATTAGCCTACGATACGATTAGTCACTTCATAAGTGGCCTTTTTGGGGGAAATCTGCCAGGACAACTGTTGAGTGATGTCTCAATTTATGGCCCAAGGGGGACAAGGCATCTCTGGTAATGCCATTAAGTGGAGAAAGACGAGTGTAAATGTACCATTTTCTCCTTTCGGTGGTAACTTTAAAATGTTTTTAAATATTTTTGGCCCCATCGTCATGCTATTACTGCTGCCCACGGAGGAAGAGATGGGGGCTCCAGAGGAAAGGAGGAAAACACTTTAATGGGGCTCCTCGGATTTCTTCACTTTTACTGCATAAGATACTTTTTCCCCCTCTCTTGGATGGAAAAAAAAAATTAAGTTCTGCTCTCAAAACTTGGCTTCTCCAGTAATGGTTGTTAAAGATTTAATAAAGATTAATAAAATTTCTGAAGTAAGTAATAAGAGTGGATGCCCGTAGAGTATAGGGCACAAGGCACAGACAGTGAGGACAGTCGGGAAAGCAGGGACTCTTCTGTCCTTATGCCCCTCTTGGCCGCAGGCCGGGAGTACAAGTCTACAGGGCACGCAAGGGCATCCATCAGAGAGGTTTGGTGAGCTTTCAGCAAGATCACACTGCGAAGAGTATCTAATGCACTCCTGTTTTTACTCCTTTTCTTACATTAGGCCTCTTCAGCTCTTCCTCAGTAGGATGGAAACAAGAGGTGAGCCACAGGCTCGAGATGGGAACTGAAAATAATCCAGGCCTGCTCGTTCAACAATATCCTAAAGGTTATGGGTTTTGTCACAGGCAAAAACAAACTCCTCATTTCCTCACAGGGTAAAAAAAAGAACAAAATTTGCCAAAGCATTCTCAGATTAATTGGAGGGGAGCACCGGCTTCCTCGGACACCGCCCTGTCTAGACGTGAAATCCCTGAGCTCCTCCTGTCACTTTTCATCCCCGCAGTAAGGATCACATAAATCACTGACTCCCTACGAAGGCAGCTCTCATCTTGGGGACAGAGGGGCCTCGGCCCATTGACTCGTGGGGTTACAGCACCTCATCTCTAACAGGAGTGGATGGAGCCTTTGCCTCCCCCTGCTCTTTCCGTCGGCCTGGCTTCTTTCTGTTCACCCACTGTAAGCCCATCAGGCCTTCCAACATATCCTGTCGTATTTGACGCGGCAACATACAGAATATTGGATATAAAGGGCTTTATGTGCAAGATACAGATGTAAAGCATTGCCATTCCTACTTAATAGTAAGAATAATTATTGTATATGATTTTATTTTTTTTAATATATAAAGGACTCCCCCCCCCATTTTTAAATATGGTCCTAATGAGATGAGGGGATGAGATTCTTTTGCAGGAGGTTATAGGACAATGTACATTAACTGTAAGGTCCTATATGATGAGCACAGCAGCTTTGTGTCTGTGACCCAGGCCCATGCCTATGTGCAGTGACTTAAAGAAGGGATGAGAATGTCTGCTGCCTTGCCTGGTTCAAGAAGATTCACATTATTGCATGGTATGCATTTGTGCATTTATGTTGGGAAGGAGGAGATGGACAAGTCACAAATATCCCACTTAGCTATGATACACACCTTTATAAAAAATCAGTTGTTAATGTTGAGCCCAATTCGTTATGTAATCACTAACAAAACACCTCTGATTTTTATCTCCAAATGGTTCCTTTTTAGAACAAGAGTCTAGCAACAGACTCCGGACACATGGAATAAAGATGGTAGAAATCGGCAAGCAGGGATCTAGTTTGGCTCACGCAGCAGGAGGTCAGCATTCAACACTGGCCCTGAGGAGACTGGGATAGCACAAGGACAAGAAATGTACGACAATGAGGAACTTCACAAATCAAGTAGGTCAGATCCCGTTTCCTGTTATACAGATCTTGTTCTTTCTAGATTATATAGAAAATCTCATCTATTTCTCATTTGATCCTCATGTTCTATTAGACAGGCAGGGCAGATATTACTACCCACATTTTACACCAACGAAACTGACGGAGAGCCCAAAGTCTTATAGCTTGTAAGCAGTGGAGTTGGGACATGAACCTAAGTCTCTGGATACTTAGAAGGTTGGTGCCTTTTTCAACAATTTATTTTTAGAAGCTCTAGTTGATGCTGCCCAAGCTGTCCAAAACAGCCACAAAGAACTAAAATTCTTCCTTGGTGATCCAAGTGTGAGTTTCTCAAGGGGCTTGTGACGTCCCTCTGAAATGTCATGTGCAGTGAGGTGGTACGAGCACATAGGCGTTCATCTGTGGGACAGGTACTTCACTTGCACCAAATGAATTGGAACCCAGTGAAGTTTAAAAACAGCTGTCTAAAGAAATGCGGGAGGCTACCATTGCACGGAATCACCATAATGTTTCCATCTAAGAGTCCCTAATGAGGATGTATGTGACCAGGAGGAAACAGTGCACACTTGTGTTTTTTCTCTGTCTCCCTTTAAACAACCTTAGAGACATCTCAGGAACCCAGCATCTACAAGGAAGCCCCCATCACAGAACCCCCAACTTCCCTCCCCCCCCCCCCCCCCCCCCCCGCCGTGTGGAAGAATACATCCATGAATAGATCAGAAGGAAAATGCTGGCTTTGATTCCTGGCATTTTAAGCAGTCTGCAGTAAGATGTTTTCCTCACACAGATACTGAGTTCTTGGATAAAATGGGAGTTGAATTTTGCAAGGATTTTAGAGTTTGAGGTAGGCTGAGCAGGGTAGGGAGGTGAACTGAGGCAGTGGGCAAAGAGACTGCTCATAGACAGGATGTGGCCAGATGTTTATCTTTCAAGCCACCGAGGGCACAAACTTGCCAGGGCTGGCGGGGGCTGGCACACTGCATTTCCCCCCATGCCTCTGCCAAACCCCCCCAATCCTGACGTGTACAGCATTTTCTACCTTAGCCCAGAGCCTCCTGGGAGATCAGCAGCTGGAGTACTTCCTCTCCTAGGTCAGGCTGTCCAGACATGGTCCATCAGGGGCCTGGTCTGTCTGTCAGACTCTTTTCCATCCTCCAACACCAGGGTTCACAGTCACGAACAAAAATACCCCAGTAGCTCTTTGGTTTTCCGGTGACCCTGCAGTCCAGGAAAAAGGATGTCTACCGTGAAATTACTCTGTGTTCGAGATGCAATGTGGTCTAGTGGGAAGCCGGCAAGGCTAGAAATCTGGAGCTTTTTTCTTCAAGACTTGGGCTCTATTACTAGCTCTGTGACTTTGGGCACATAATGTAAACTAATAATTAAAGGAGAGCTTAACAGATATGGCTGCTTGACTTTATAAAAGCTACATGTATAAAGATAAAATAGAGATACTAGACCATGAATGAATAAAAAACTCAGAGTCAAACTGTGGCTTAGCTCCAGCAAAAGTGCTGGATGTTCTAGTGTGTATTTTGTGCACTGACCTCACCCCTGGCTTTGTCTTATCTTCCCAAGCCTTAAATGCCTTATATTCCCTTTACCTCCATTTTCAGTGTGATTCTCTATATTTCTTTTGTACTGCTACATACACACAACACACACACACACACACACACATATGTGTATGTGTATATATATATATATCTGTATATATATGTGTATATATGTATAATGTATGTACATACGTATATGCATGTATGTATATAATATGTGTATATACATACATTTTTTTAAGCTCTCTTAAATCATTTTGAAAACACACATTAAGGAAAAGAGAAAGGAAATGGGGGGTGAAGAAAGCTGGACACCTTTCAGCAATGGCCACCATCACTTCATTGCAATGCTCACTGAGCAGTCAATGCTTACTCTCTAAGGACCTGTCAACGAATTCATGTTTCTGCTTCACCTTAAACCCTGCTATCATCATGGATGGTAAGGGCAGCCTTTAATATTCTGGCCTCTCAAATGCTTGACCTCTTAATCTCCATTGACCTTCAACTCTATTCCACTATCACTCCATATCGCAATCAATATTTCAACTCCTGGATCTCTCAAATCTCTGAAATTGTAAATTAAGGCACATTGCTCCTATCAGTTAAGTCTCTGTATACTGCAGGTAACAAAAACTGGCTTAAGCTGCAAAGGGGATTTATTGGTTTATGAACTAGAAATACCCCTACAGAGGACAGACCTTAAGGCCAGATTGATTCGGTGACTTTACATGGTTTTATTGGACCCAGTTTCTTTCCATCACTGCCTCCTAAATTCCTCAGTAGTATCCTCAGGGTGGCAATTTATTTATTGCTCTGGGCTTCAGACTGTGTGCTATACCATAGAGGAGGAGAAAGTCCCTTCCCTGACATTTCCAGAAAAGGTCTTCTTCACTCTCACTGATGCCCACTGGGTTCCATGTTCACCACAGAACTAGGAACATCGGCTCATCATTAGATTACTGTGAACTGATTAGCAGAAGTCTAAGATATATATCGAAACCCCTAGAACCAGGGATAGAATTAGCTCTACCTATCACGTACAGGCTGCATGAGGGAGGTGTAGATACCAAAATAAAAAGTGAGGTCCTTAAAAAGAGGAGGGAAACAGATGCTTGGGCAGGTAACAACAGTGGTCATGCATCACTTTCTGAATGCTCGCCCATTCTTCTGCCTCTGCACTAATTTGTTCTCATATACTAGCTCTTCATCTTCATGAGGACCTCTAGTCCTAAGCAGTCCAGGATGGTAGCCACTATGTGCACCTATTTAGATTTATATTCATTAAAAACAGAATTAAAAATTCAGTTTTTCAGTCTCACTAGCCAGACTTCAAGTGCACATAGCCACGCAACACTAGCAGCTGCCATACTGGACAACAACATATCTAGGACATTGTCATCATTAAAGAAAGTTTCATTGGACGATAATGCTCTTGTTCTTACCCCTCTAATTCCTCCTACTTATCAGCATCCTTCTTTCTTTTCCTTTCTTTCTACTTGAGACCCTTTACTACTTACCAGGATCCCTAACTCCCTTTCCCCATTTTCCTTTGCTTCACCCATCATGGAAACCCCATCTCTAGATGAATCCAACAGTCAACATTCTTTATGTGTACATCTGGGCTGCCAAGAACTACTGGAATTAACTGCACATGTGTACAGACTGGGTCCCTCGAAAATTTAATCCCCAGTCTCATGTGGATCTTCAGTGCTGCTAAGCAGTCTATTTCCCCAGCCTGCTGTCCCTCTTCTTCCCTTGCAGCCTTTACAAACCTTCTCTGTGTCCCTCAAACATTTTCTCTGACTCAGAGAAGATAGCATTACCTTCTTCTAGGAAAGAAGTCTGCCTTATAACCAAATAAACTGCAACCACACCTAATACTTTCTCCTCTTTTCCCATTACTATGAAAGGGAGGCCGGCCCTTCCCTCTTAATGTGGAATGTCAGAGCCTACTACCTCTGTGTTTCAAATCTCCCCACTCTTGCCTAAATTATTACCCTTGTTACTTGTATTTTAAAATCCTCCCTCTTTACCAGCCTCTTCTCATTATCACCTAGTTCTCTTTTTTATTGATATCTTCTTTCATAAAATGCTGGTAATAATAGAATCTACCTTAAAAGGTTAATTTGAAGATGAATCAAAGTACTAGTATAATGCCTTGCATATGGTAAATGTTTAATAAACATTTTCTTTCAAATTAAGGAATAAATATAGTTTTAAAAATATCTTAATAATCTCTTTCTTCTTAGTGGGGAAAGAAGACAGAATATGCAAATAAAGTTGTAATACATGTCAGGAAATGATAAGTGCTGTAAAGAAACAGTTTAAGGAGAAACAAATTAAGAAGACTAAGAGTAGTGGGCAAGTAGGTTGCTACTATTGATTGGTCTTTAAGAAAAGCTTATTTGAGGGGCGCCTGGGTGGCTCAGTGGGTTAAGTGTCCGACTCTTGATTTTGGCTCAGGTCATGATCTCAGGGCTGTGCGATCGACCCCATGTTGGGCCACACACTGGCTGTGGAGCCTGCTTAAGATGCTCTCTCCCTCTCCCTCCAAAAGAAAATGCTTATTTGAGAAGGTGACATCTAAATCAAGGACTGAGGGAGGGTAGAGGGGGAACAAGCCCTGTAGAACACTGGAGGCAAACGACAAGGGTGTGCAAAGCCCTAAGTTGGAATGGGCTTGATTCAGGCAAATTGCTGTAAGGAAATCCATGGGGCTGTCTGGAAATGAGCAAGGGGATCTAGGAAGGAAATGGTGTCACCAAAGTAGTTGGGGGCCAGATTATATAGGACCTTGTAAATCATAGCAAAGGTATTATTAGTCTAATAATATTATTAGATATTATTCTAATTCCAATAGAATTATTGGAATACTAATAATATTAATATTATTATTCTAATTCCAATTAGATATTATTCTAATTCCAATAGAAAGCCATAAAACTCTATAATCAGGGATGTTACATGTTATTCAATGTTCAGCTCTATCAGATACACTAACCAGTAAAACAATCTCGGCTAAAATGTCCGATCATTTCCGTGTCTATTTAAACTAGCCTTTCCGTAAACAACCAGAGCCTACGCTTGGATCAGCTATCCTATAATGTGGATTCTGATTCAATCCACCAACAGGATGCTCAGAACATAGCATTACAATCACACATTAACAGCCATCTTCCTCTAAAATTGTGTTTTCTCCACAGAGAAACAGTAACAAGCAGATTTGTCACAACGTAATTAATTCCCCAAATAAAAACCAGTACGGTCTCATGAAGCTGTAGAGGGGAAAAGGAAACTCACGTTTTTCTTGCAAGTTTCATTTTCCTTTCAGTATCCTTACTACCTGTCACTTAATACCACATTTTCTTCTATGAACATAGGGTGCTAAAGGCATAAACATATAAAGGCATTAAGAAAGGCAAATTCAGTTGAGTACAGAAATTGTGTGTATCAGTTGCAGGATTTCTCTCGCAAATAAAAACCAAAGGTCACAAGGAGCAGGAATGTTTGAACTCTGGATTTATTAGTATAATCATCTTGCTACTTGCCAATGAGAAAATAGCTACATTTGAATAAACATAAAGGAAAACACCAGTGACATCACTTCGACAGACAATTCTTGTAAACAATTCTACTGAAAGAAAGAAGCAAGAGAATGCATATCTCTATACTTCTCTCCAACCTCATCATATTCCAAGTGCCCTGTGGAATAACACTAGCCATCACAAGGTAGAGAGATTCAACCAAATAAAAGCTGGGATCAACCAGGATTCAGAAATACTGATTGAATGGATTACTGACATGCTCAAATTATATCATGTTTCCAAAGGGCTGTTCTGTAGTTTGAGAAAAAAATTCCATACTAGTTTTCATGTCAATTACAGGGACTTAATTGTTTTGAGGTGACACATGTAATTTATCAAGACACATTGAAAGTATCACAAAGTAAGGTTATAACTGCTACCCAGGTGACCTAACCTTTCCCCAGTCTCTAAAAAAGAAAGAACACTGTACTTGTAAATGTTTTCATGTATAATATTTACATTTCGACCAGAAAGAAACAAATGGGCAAGTTGGCCCCAAATGTCCACAATATGTGGGCAGATGTCAACTTATGGGGTCACTTGAATGGCATTTATGGCCGAAGACACACGATTCAGCTTGTTTCAGTCTGTTTGAGCAACATGCCCGTTCCATCACTCCTTGCTCTTGGGCATATGGTGGGATGTCATTAACCCGGGAGACAGACAGAACCATGAAAGTGGAACCATATGTGTCGTAGCAAGAAAAAAATTTTCTTCACTCTTTTATTCAAAGTATAAATATATACTTTCTGCCAATGGTTCCTTTATCTGTTAAATATTACGTAAACATGCTGATACAATACATGCACTGTAATTAATGTAGTATTTAGGTACTCAAACTTAGCACTGGATAGGTCAGGGATGAACCCCTTGAGTTTGAACCAGGGAACTTGGAGATGAAAATTAGGGCAGATGGGCCAAATAGCTCCACGTGCATCTTTCATCAACGTGTTTAACTGGTGCACAGCAATGAAGGAAAAGCTCTTGGTCTGTCATTACAGGGGTCATATCTACCAGGACCTTAGATACTTGACACCATCTGGAGACACTCCTAGCTACTATTAAACAGGCTACTTAATGAGTAGAGTTTGAATATGCTAGTGAATGGTGCAAATTATTCTTTTGCCACTTAATTTCATACAGACTTCCATTTCCATATGAATTCATGACATTATCATAGTGTGATGAATTATTCTGTTCCATTTGACTTTCTCCTAACATCAAAGAGCTATTTTATCTAACTAAAGGCATATTTTATCAGAAATGCCTTAACCATTTGCTTTTAAAATATGTTATACTGTGTAAGCTTCAGGAATTACAACTTGTATTTGGGAAGACACTTAGGACCTCTCTAGAAAGATCTCCACATATCTCAAGCCAGTCAAATTACCTGTAAGCTTGCCATGTATTCAGTTTGGTGATCAAATCATATTCATGTTACATAAAAAGAGGGATGGCTGATTTTTTTCCCAATGATTTGAATGGTGTCTTTTAAGTTAAGGGGAGGTCATTTAAACCCATCTATATTGACTGAGTCCCAGTCTAGGTGTTTTTCCCCACACAGGTTTTCCTAATTTATTCATGAGAGCAAACATCATATTCTTCTCCAGATAGAAGCTATAAGAGATACAAAGACTGAATTCAGAATGAGTTTGGAAGTAACTACCAAGGTATTTTTGCAAAAACACTATTTTTGTCTTTCCTAGCTTATTTCATATTCAGATGACAATAGTCCCTTTATTGCCCAATACCCAGACAAAAGATTTTATTTAAATTCAAATTAATTAACATATATTGTATTAGTTTCAGGGGGAGAATTTAGTGATTCATCAGTTGCATATAACACCCAGTGCTCATTACAAGTGCCCTCCTTAACGCCCATCACCCAGTTATCCCATCCTCCCACCACCTCCCCTCCAGCAACCCTCAGTTTGTTCCCTTCAGTTAAGAATCTCTTATGGGGGCACCTAGGTGGCTCAGCCGTTAAGCACCTGCCTTCAGCTCAGGTCATGATCCCAGGGTCCTGGGATCGAGCCCCGCATCGGGCTCCCTGCTCCATGGGAAGCCTGCTTCTCCCTCTCACACTCCCCTTGCTTATGTTCCCTCTCTTGCTGTCTCTCTCTGTCAAATAAATAAAAGAAAATCTTCAATAAAAAAAAAAGAATCTCTTTTGGCTTGCCTCCCTCTGTTTTTATCTTATTTTATTTTTCCTTCCCTTCACCTATGTTCATGTACTGTTTCTTAAACTCCACATGAGTGAAATAATATGGTATTTGTTTTTCTCTGCCTGACTTATCTCACTTAGCATACTACACTCCAGTTCCATCCACGTCATTGCAAATGGCAAGATTTCATTCTTTTTGATGGTTGAGTAATATTCCACTGTGTGTGTGTGTGTGTGTGTGTGTGTGTGTGTGTACACACCATATCTTTATCCATTCATTAATAGATGGGCATCTGGACTCTTCCCATATTTTGGTTATTGTGTGCACTGCTGCTATAAACACCGGGGTGTATGTGCCCCTTTAAATCACTATTTTTGTATCCTTCGGATAAATACCTAGTAGTGTAATTTCTGGGTTGTAGGGTAGTTCTATTTCTAACTTTTTAGGAACCGCCATACTGTTTCCCAGAGTGGCTGTACCAGTTTGCATTCTCACCAACAGTGTAAAACGGTTCCCCTTTCTCTGCATCCTCACCAATATCACTTGTTTTTCCTAAGTTGTTAATTTCAGCCATTCTGAGCAGCGTGAGGTGGTATCTCATTAGGGTTTTGATTATATTTCCCTGATGATTAGTGACATTGAGCATTTTTTCATGTGTCTGTTGGCCATTTATATGTCTTCTTTGGAGAAATGTCTGTTCATGTCTTCTGCCCATTTCTTGACTGCATTTTTTGGTTTTATGGTGTTAACTTGGTAAGTTCTTTATAGATTCTGGATACTAGCCTTTTATCCACTATGTCATTTGCAAATATTTTCTCCCATTCTGTAAGCTGCCTTTTAGTTTTGTTGATTGTTCCCTTTGCTGTGCTGCAGGGGTGGTTCAATATTCACAAAACAATCAAGATGATACACCACGTTAATAAAAGAAAGGACAAGAACCATATGATCCTCTCAATAGATACAGAAAAAAATTTGACAAAATACAGCATCCTCTCTTGATTAAAAACCCTCAAGAAAGTAGGAATAGATGGAACATACTTCAACATCATGAGTGAAAGACCCACAGCTAATATCATCCTCAATGGGGAAAAACTCAGAGCTTTTCCCCTAAGGTCAGGAGCATAACAGGATGTCCACTCTCACCACTGTTGTTCAACATAGTACTGGACTGCTAGCCTCAGCAATCAGACAACAAAAAGAAATAAAAGGCATCCAAATCGGCAAGGAAGAAGTCCTACTTTCACTCTTCACAGATGACATGATACTCTATGTAAAAAACCCAAAGGCTTCACCAAAAAATTGCTACAACTGATACAGGAATTCAGCAAGGTTGCAGGATAAAAAAAAAATTAATGCACAGAAGTCTGTTGCATTTCTATACACCAATAATGAAGCAGCAGAAAGAGAAATCGAGGAGTCTACCCCATTTACAACTGCACCCAAACCATAAGATACCTAGGAATAAACCTAACCAAAGAGGTAAAAGATCTGTACTCTGAAAACTACAGAACACTTCGGAAAGAAACTGAGGAAGACACAAAGAAATGGAAGAACATTCCATGCTCATGGATTAAAAGAACAAACATTGTTAAAATGTCTATACTACGCAAACCAATCTACACGTTCAAAGCAATCACCATCACAATAACGACAGCATTTTTCACAGAGCTGGAACAAACAAGTCTAAAATTTGTATGGAACCAGAAAAGACCCCAAATAGCCAAAGTAATGTTGAAAAGAAAACCAAAGCCGGAGGCATAATAATTCCAGACTTTAAGCTGTATTAGTATCATCAAGCAGTACGGTACAAAGCATCGTCGAGACGGTATGGTACTGCACAAAAACAGGCACATAGATCAATGGAACAGGAGAACCCAGAAATGGACCCTCAACTATACGGTCAACTAATCTTTGACAAAACAGGAAAGAATGTCCAGTGGAAAAAAGACAGTGACTTCAACAAATGGTGCTGGGAAAATTGGACTGTAACATGGAGAAGAATGAAACCGAACTGCTTTCCTACACCATGCACAAAAATTAATTCAAAATGGATGAAAGACCTAAATGTGAGACAGGAAAATCCTAGAGGAGAACACAGGCATTTTCCACTTTTTAAGATTTATTTATTTATTTATTTATTTATTTATTTATTTATTTGGCAGAGAGGGAGAAGCAGGCTCCCTGTTGAGCAGGTATGCAGCTATGTGGGGCTCGATCCCAGGACCCAGGGTCATGACCAGAGCCAAAGTAAGACGTTTAAACAACTGAGCCAGCTAGGCATGCCCATTTTTCACCTTTTTACAAAGATGAAGGCTAGACACAAGGGAATACATATATGATCCCCTTTCTGTGTCCAAAAATCAAGTACTTGGAGACAGGAAGATTTGTAGTTGCCTAGGGTTGGGGACAGGGGTAGAGAGAGACTGTAAATGCACACAAGCTTTCTTTTTAGGGGGCTGAAAATGTTCTAAAATTAGATTGCAGTGATGGTTGTAGAACACTGTAAATATACTAAAATTTCTGAATTGTACACATAAACCAGGTAAATTTCTGGTATTTAAATTGTATCTCAAAAAAGCTGTGAAAACATAGAAAAATTAAAGGCTAAAGACCAGAGAATACCTTTGAATCTTTTCTCTCCTTCACAAAATATAAAATGTATGTATTTCCCTAACTGACTAATTACACAGTCTATTTTAATAACATTTGAAAATATATTCTCTGGAATTATGCATATTCATTGTGTCTATATAAATACTCATTAGAGAGGATATTGGTTTTTCAGTGACATTTCTCATGCAGCTACAGACTATTTTCGCTTAGTTCATATAAACTGTGCCCAGTGGAAGTGAATCTGCTCCAACTGAACCAGGAGGTAGCAAATACAGTTCTTCCCTCCACTGTGGCAGAGCTGGAAGAGAAAAGATGGAAACCAGGTATCTTAAGGACTCAACTCAGGTGAGGTGTCCAGTCATGTATCCCTTCCTCTACTGGCCAAGGCAAGGTACATGACTGAACCCCAAATCAGGGAAGATGTAAGTACATTCTACTGCCCTCTTTGTGGGAGGCACTGGAAAGCCAAATGTCAAGGTGCACGGATGCTACGGGATTGTGGCCACTCTTGCAGGAGGTTACAAGTGGGAGGGGCGCCAGGTAATCTAACAGAAAAACTGGAGCCGCCAGGAGGGCTTGGTGGACTGGATCCACTCTGAGACCCTCATGGAATTCATTCTCCTCTTTGGAGCACGGGTTTCCCATCTAGGAATGGGAACACATAACTTTGTTTTTTTATTTTTCATCATCCTGGTACATTTCAGTGAATGTGTTCCTACTACAGTGGGGTCACTATGCTTCTTGTGAGTGTCTAAGCTTTCCTTGGTGTCCACTGACTGCTGCGCAGGGAGAAAAAGCCGTGCTTCACAGCTTCCTTGTTGTTGGTCATGATCATATGTAATAGAAATTTGTATTCGCCGGGGCGCCGGGGTGGCTCAGTCGGTTAAGCATCTGCCTTCGGCTCAGGTCATGATCCCAGGGTCCTGGGATCGAGCCCTACATTGAGCTCCCTGTTCAGTGGGGAGTCCACTTCTCCCTCTCCCTCTCGCTCTCAAATAAATAAAAATAAAATGAGATAAAATAAAATGAGATGAAATAAAATTTGTATTCCTTGACTACAGATGCTCACAGAAATTAGGAGTATGTTTTTCCCATTTTAAGAGTTAAAATGTTCTGCTTAAATGTCATCTGGTCTTTTAATACTTCCTAAAACACTGAGGTGTTTCCCATAGTGCAGTGGTTCATCCAAAAGAAATATAGCAGGGTCTGTCAATTAAGCAGAAAGCTAAGAGAGTGGGAGGCCAGTTTACAGTTAAATGTGTTTATTTTCTGAATATTACGGTAAGCCATACTTCCTAAGGAGACAAGAGTTTGGGGCTTGAAATGGGTCATAGTAACATCACAGACTCATGTTTTACTGATTTCTACCCTCACATCCCACACTGTCCCTATGACATTCTCCTAATTATCTTTCAGAGTCCCATCGTCAAAGAAAATCATACAGCATCAATCACACTCATCCTTTCCTGATCAGTGTTCTGATCCTTTGCCTCTTGCTGAGGCCCCTGCTGTGTGTAAGGAATCTGGAAGGCACTTTATCATTGCCTCTGATGCTGAGCCACCACCGTAGGTACCCTTCTTCCCTCCCCCTCCCTGACATACCAACCACTACTGCCTTTTCCAGTTATGTCTGCTCCTTTTGCCCTCCGTTGGGTAGTGCAGCTCTTGAGGGGCTGGTATAGCCCTGTGCTCTTGTCAGCCACACCTTGCTCCATGCAGAAATGAGAGGATGTTCCTCATTCCCTTGTGTGTTAGCATACTGCCTAGACACCAAAACAGAACTACTTCTGATCCAATCATTTAGACTATTTTCTATGAAATACCTCCTTTCATTTTTCTGTCCTCTGCAACTCCCTCCTTAGGTTTAAATATATCACAAGCTTGGGCATTTTTAGTTTTCATAAATACTTTAAAGTTATTCTTCAAAGTGGCTTATCAGTTCACACCCTACCAACACTGACAACAATGACCTTTTCCCCATATTTTTACCAACTCTAACATGCCCTGGCAGATAGGGTCTTAAACAGCCTGACTTGGTGAAGAGCTTCTGAGTCAAGACTGGAAGTGGTGGAAGAAGAAAAGGTCTTAGTCCATGGAGTTTTTCTTAGCCAGATATATTAGTCAAGGATCTCCAGAGAAACAGAATAAATAGGGTTGTGTGCGCATGTGTGTGTGTGTGTGTTTGTGTGTGTGCGTGCGTGCACGTGTATGTGCGCACAGAGAGAGAGAGATTTATTTTAAGGAATTGGCTCATGCATTTATGAAGACTGGCAAGTCCAAAATCTGTAGGGTGGGGCTGGCCAGCAGGCTGGAGAGCCAGGAAAGAACTCACGTGGCAGTCTACATCCGAAGGCTATCTGCTGATAGCAGTCCCTCTTGCTCAGAGGAGGCAGACTTCTGTTTTATCCAGTCCTTCAAATGATTGGATGAGGTCCACCCACTTCATGGAGGGCAATCTGCTTTACTCAAAGTCCACTGATTCAAATATTAATCTCATCCAAAAACACAGAAACATCCACAATGATGTTTGAGCAAATAATCTGGGCACTATGGTCCAGCAAAGTTAACACATAAAATTAACAAATTCCTTGTGCTCGTGAGAAGTAGTAAGATAAGCCACCACAACTGAAGGGGACTCACAACCTGGAAGATAATATTCAGCAGCTAATAGAGTAGACAGTCACTGAGGACTAGCTAAAATGACCTTCTTCTCAAAAGATGTCCACATGGATCAAGGACAACTAAAGAACACCCCTCATCGTCTTGAAAATATGGAAGACCATAAGCAGTTTATTAACTCAAGGGCAAGGCTGGTAAAGGAACCCTGGCTTGACTGAGATGTAGTCTTTCCCACCTAAAACACATGTGGCTCAATATGGAATTACTAAACTGGTCACTAAATCAAAGCTCTTTTTAGAAAAGTGATTCACAAAAAAAAAAAAAAAAGTGATCCAAGTTAAATTGGAATATAGGAAGATAGTGTTTCTTCCTGCTCTGATTTTAGTGACCTCATGATGGTCTGACCAGGTAAAGTTACCCTGTCTCGGTAACATTTGACTTCTCCTTCTGTACATGAGCTGGAATGCCATCTGTAGATTTACCACCTTAGTATAAGCTGTGATATCAGCTGTCCAACAGCAGAACTGATCTAATAATATTGAACATGCATTCTTCACAGAATATCTTATTACACCTCTGGCTGTTGTTTTTGCGACTAGACCATGGCCCAAATTGGTCAGAGATTCATTAAGACCTCCAAAGCAGCTGCCCAGGGACCCCAAAGGAAGGTGTGAAGATTAACAGCCTGAGTCAAGGCTGTTACAGGATATACTTAATTAATAGTGACAAGGGATTACTGGCTCCATTGCCTTTCTAGGCGTGCTTGAACCACGTATAATGACACTGGTTTATTTTTGTTTGCATTATTGAGTAAACTCTAGAAACTCAGTAGATTTACAGTCTTTCCTTCTTTAATTTAGCAGGACCTAGAGGCCCCAGTTCTCCTATAAACTATGCCACTGGTGTCTCCTGAAGTAAACTCTTCCTGGGGTTGAGGTGGGGGACCTGTCTTGCCCATTCCACGTGTTCTTTTACCGTTTCCCTTGTGCTGATAATACACTCTGCTCTTTCTCTGCCCATGTCCCCTTATTAATATCTCACCAATGTCTTACCAATGACACCTACAGGGCCTTGGGGTAGCATTAAAGCTAAGTTGGTTTTAAGTTTCTGCCTTAGAATCTGCACGCAGATCAGCAATAGTAAATCACCTATAAGCTCTGTATGGTGTTCTCCTTTCAGGAACCTTAAGAATATGTTCAAATAAGACATGGATTAATAGAGGAAAGAATTACCAACCACACATCAAATTCTCGTCAAAAACAAACAACTAAAATCTTCTTCTATGTGGCTTTCTCATGGATTCCCAGCTAATTTCTGACTTTCATTAGTTTACGGTATTTTTAATTTTAAGAATTAAGATTTTATTTTTAATTCTTAGAAAAACAGTGAAGATTTTATCTGAGAATTATTCTAATGGCTTGGGCAGTCTGTAAGTAGTGATTTCCCTTTGGGCTTGTCAGCTCAGCCTATGCACCAATAGTAACACCCTTTAAAAACTGACTAATTTCATTATATATAATTTAGACACAGATACATGCTTCTATTCCTATAGCAGCACGAATCTCTCCAGTCTCATAAAACTATACTATTTGGGGTTAGAACAGGAAACAGAGATAACAAGTCAAGCAGTCATGACTTGACCAAGTTCATATCTAGCATTAAGAGTGAAATGGGGGTACCTGTGCTTCTATCTGCACTAACATTTATAGTTATTTAACAGGAAGAGAAATTCAAAAAGAAAGAAAGTGAAGGACGGGAGGCTAAGAAAGGCACTGTATATCATAAAGAGGCATCTGTCTGCAGATCCAATGACGTATCACAGACGGTCTCTTCCCAGGACAGTGTCTGAGCAGCTGTATTCCCAAGGCTGACAATCCAGGTTCTTGAACTTCCTATTCTAATTCTTGATTTTAGGAAAACAACATTCTTGCTGTAGGCACAAAAATATTCACACACACAGTTCATAAAACATCTTCCTAAAGGGCGCTGGAAAGAGAGAAGTCAGTGGGTGTGGGGAAGCACCAGGTGGGAATGAATGGTTCCTTAGAACAGAGGAAATGTGGTTGGTGCCAAGAGCCTGCCGGTGGCCACCTCCAAGCACCCGTGGGGCACCCTTTCAGTGAAGTGCTCTGGGTAAATATTTGAGCACCTTTCCTCCTCAGAACTTGGGTCAATACACTGTTCATTGGCAAATTTTTCTATAATGATGAGTGTACCAAAGCTTTCACATCTCCCTATGACTTTCCTGGAAAGGGAAAGTATTGAATGGTATTTTCAGCACACATTTTAAATAAGAGAAAATGGTTTTCATTTTTTTCCTCCATGATCCTCCAGGCAATCATCTCAGGAGGGAATCAGGAGTTTATACTATTTTCTTAGCATTCCAGTGGTGAATCTCTAGGAGAGAAGCACAGAGGTGGCACTGCATACAAACAGACCACCAGGAAGGTTTCTCTCAGAAAGGAAATTACCTGGACTCACAATCACACATAAAGAGAGAGAGAGTGTGTGCATGTTGGGTATTTTCCCATGTGAATGGCACTGAACATATTTTTTTGGTCATGACCTCTGACTTTTCTCTACATATCTAGAATATGGGTTATACGGGAGAGTTCAAGTTCCAAATCATGAATTCGAAAGGCCTAAAGTAAGTAAAATCCACTTCTGTGTCGTGTCGGCACTGCCTCCTTCTAACTACACAAAGCAGAATAGGTTGTGCCCTATACAGTATGTTTCAAATGCTTGCAAATTTCTTTCTCAATGGCTTGCTTTAATGTCTCGAAGTACTTATGTGGAGGAATAAGGAGCACAACGCCTAAAGAATTAACCTGAAAACAGGTCATTATAAAATGAAAATATTACATTAATTTGTTTCCTTCCAGTTTGAGTATCTTGTGTTTTGATGGTGTTTTATCCAGTACAGGACTGGAAGCCTGGGAATCTAGTACCTGATATGGATTAACAGAGGAGCCAGAAGGTACTGCTGACAAATGTTCAATCCATAGCCCTAAACTGCATCAAGCCTCTAAGAGGATTTTTCTCCCCCCAAAATGAAAAACTTAATAAGAACTAATCATACCAATTAGTTTTTACATGCCAGACACTTTTCTGAGTACTGACACAGGTGTTAAATAATTTGTTCATTATAATGATACACTGAAGTAGGTATTATAAGCCCCATTTTACAGAAGAGAAAACAGCTCAGTAATTTGTCCATCTAGGAACTAGCAAATCAGAATTCTTATGCCATCAGAGAAGGAAAATAGGTGGAAATCTAATAACCAGCCCAAGCTCCCCAATGTGTGAGAGTAAGGTTAGAGATAATGAAGCAACAGGAAAGGACGGTTTTCCTAGCGAGGGCAAGCCTGAATGGGAAGGAGAGAAGAGCACTCCATGAGCAGTGGAGGCCAACTGGGTTCTTTGAAGAAAGGCAGGGGAACCAAAGATGAAATTTATTCTCTTATACACTGCTCTGTGCTATTCCTTTAATAATCAAAACACCAATTATTCCGTTAGGTGGAATCACCTTGATGCCAAAGAAGCAAGATATGTTCTTTGTGCACGCATGAGCTGTGGAAGAGGTGAGCTGTGTGATACTCATGACCAGCTGGAATGTCCAAATCTCAAACCTACTTGTTAATGCAGCAGCAAATCCACTGTCCTTCCTATTGTATTTCATTAAGCAATAACCACATTGCTCTAACCCTCCAAAGATACTTCAAGAAAATTTACCAAATCAATGGATAATTCCACATCAGCAGTACTTCCTTGATCTTTGAGTAATGGCTCTAGTAAGGCAAAGTTTTCTTTTCCAGTTAGCAGGGAAAAAACAAAAACAAAAACAAAAAGCCAAAAGACAAAAAACCATTATGGTTTCTATAGTCTCTTGAGGTTCAGTTAGCAATCCTGATTAATGTGTTTTCTTTTTCAGCTTTTTCAATGATTGAGGTATGGCTCCTGAGAAAGATCTTGACTTGGCGAGGAAGCAAACAAGTTGATAAGGACATAAACTCCCCCCAGAAATGGCCAGCCTTCCATTCATGAAAGAGGCAATGAGAGAACCAACAGCTACATCCATGATGTAAACTCGGGGTTCAAAAGCTACTAAGGAAGAAAAGCAAACTTATGTCTCAACTCAGGCTGATGTAGATTCACTCTGGAATTTCTAATATATGAGGTCAAAGGACTTTATGATAACATGTCACTGCTAATTCTGCTCATTTATCGCAACTGCACTTATTACTGAGTACCAGGCACTGGGCTAGATGCTTCCACAACACTGTAACACTTTCGTATTCTAGGCATTTTTCATTTACTTTCATTTTGGGATTTAAAGCCTATCCCTAACAAAACTTGGGATTATTCCCTTCTTCTTAAGGGCCAGCAGGTCAAACACAAGCATTGTCAAGTTTTAACAGGTAGTTGGAAACAAGTATTCAGGGAATGTACCTGCATTTAGAAAATAAAACACTGACATGGAAAAGATTTTATGGAATCACACAAAAATGTTCACAGTGATTAAATCTGGATAATAAATTTATGAGTCATTTTTATAATGAAAGTTTTGTAGCAAGTCTTAAAAGCAGACAGAATTGGGGCACCTGGGTGGCGCAGTCGTTAAGCGTCTGCCTTCGTCTCAGGGCATGATCCCAGCGTTCTGGGATCGAGCCCCACATCAGGCTCCTCTGCTAAGAGCCTGCTTCTTCCTCTCCCACTCCCACTGCTTGTGTTCCCTCTCTTGCTGGCTGTCTCTCTATGTCAAATAAATAAATAAATAAAATCTTAAAAAAAAAAGCAGATAGAATAGTATTAAGAACACCCACATATTCATCAACTTATTGAAAATATTTTATGTTCTTGCTTTTTGCTCTCAGTTTTCTAAACAAACATTAATTTTTTTATAATCAGAAAACTGAAATGATAAATGCTTCAAAGAAGTGGATTCAAATTAAGGAGATTTTTTTTTTAATTATATTAAGGCTGTACTTTACATAAAGACACCAAAGCAAATATAACATGAATTAATTACCCATCCCAGTTCTTCCCGTCAAAAGATTAGTCTCAGAAATTAAGGAAATGAGAATTGGCAGTGGGGGAAAAATTGTGAGTTGCAATTCTCTGCCCTCCCCCCTGGTTCTGGAAGGGTCAGAGTTTGGCAAGCTAGATATTCTAAACAAACAGCTCAAGTCCCACACTCCCATTTGGTGGCTTACCTCTTGGCTTAGCACAAGAAATCAATGCTTAGGATTTAGATCCATACATGCAGCTGTGGAAAAGCGAGTGTACAGCACCCACCTCGAGTCTTCCACCCACAGGGAAAATGCGAACATGAATCATAACTGTACTCCATTTAGAAGACAGTTAATTTAGAAATGTGCAATATGCTGAACAGGCACAGAACCAAACCAAATGTTTGCAGTAATAGAAATTTCCATATGCTGTACAACATTTAAAATATGTTATTTGCCTACACTAGCCTTCAACAGGGGGACCTTTCTCTAGGGCTAAAATGTCAACCTCTATCCAGCCGCCAGTACTAACACTGTACAACGTTACAAACTGTACACTATGTGCCCTCATGGCTTCTAGGTAAGGTGCCTCCCTCCAGAACTACCCATCTCTAAGAACTCCCAAGGAAGCCTCCCACAGCAGGGTTCCATGAAGGGGAGTAAGTAAGCATAAAGAGCTGAAAGAAAATGCTTTTTCAGTGAAGTTTCCGTTGGGATCCCATGACTTCACATTAAATCAGTTTTCTTGAGTTATCAGAATTTAATGTTAATTAGTATAATAATACCAGGTAAAAATAGAGCACTTTACCTTTCACAATGCTATCTTCTTCCTCCTTCTAGAGATAAGAAAATTGAAGCAGAGAAAAAATAAATTTCTAGCACCACACAGCAAACCACACAAAACAAACAACAACAACAAAACCAGCTAACAGACACTCAATGCCATTTGACTGCTAAGGATTCACAAATAAAATTTAAAAGAATTGAGCTTTCATTCAAAGCATGGCCATTGTCTCCTTGAACACGAAGAGAAAGAGAGATGATAAGGTTAGGCATCAACAAAATCATGGCAGGAGCAATGTGCCATTGCCAGGTAGACTTTTTGACACTTGCCCTCTTAGCAATCCTCTGCCTAAAAGCTGCTTAATCCTACCCCGTGGAGCTGCAAGCTGCTGTCCATACCAGCCATCTTGGTCCCCCTGGACTCAGTGCTGACCAATAAGAGTGTCTTTCTTAAATACTGACTTTGAAATTAACACTTGATTATTCATTTGTTCAGACATTGTTCTGAAGTGAATTCTTCCATCTGTGCCCCAGGCTGTCTCCCGTTCAACCAGGCCACCTGGAGGGTAAGCTTCCACTCCAGCCTTCCTCTATTTCCCTCAAAGTTATACCCTCAGTATTTTAAGATGCCTTTGGACCAATCCACATTAAAACGTAAGGGAAAAAATTAGTAGACATATCCGGAGCCTGTCCTACTTTACAGAGTACCAGCTGCACACTTTAAAATTTTGATTGAAGAGAATAATATACATACAGAAGAGTGCACATATCAAAAGCATGCAGTGCTGTGACTTTTCACAAAGTGCACACACCTGTGCAAAAGCACCAGGACTGAGAAACAGAAGATGACCAGCCCCCTGAGGTCCTCCTCATGCTTCTTTCCAGTTACTACCCCTCAACTAACGATGATCACTATCCTGACTTCTAACAGGATGGATTAGTTCTGCCTATTTCGTACTTTATATAAATAGAATCATATGTTTTGGGTGTATGTGTGCCTGCCTTCTTTCACTCAATGTTAATTTATGAAATTCAACCATATCACTGTGTGAGCTGTAAGTCCTTTTGCCCCCTTTGTGTTCTAGTGCACAATCGTATGACTATACAATTTATTTACCTATTCTACAACTGAAGGGCATTTGGGTTGTTTCCAATTTTTGGCAACTTTAGATAGTGCTGCAATGAAAATGATAGTGCATGCTTATGTATGTACCTGTTTCTGTGTGTGTGTGTGTGTGTGTGTATATATATATATATATATATATATATATATATATATATATATATGAATGGAACTGCTGGATCATAAGGTATGCCTATGTTCAGCTTTATTGGATAATACTAACTTTTCAAAGTGATTTTATCCATTTACTTTCCCACCAAACTAATATGAAAGTTCAGTTGGCTACAGAGCTGTTCAGTCTTAGTATTTCCTTTGCTTTTCATTTTACCTCTTTCAGTACATGTGCAATGGTATCATACTGTGATTTGTATTTGCATTCCCCAAGTGTGCACTGTAAAAGATGCTTGTAGAGATACCCACCCTAATTCAATGGTTGTTTCCCAAGAAGTGACTTTCAGAGAAGGTACACGTATTTTAGATCAAGTTTCCATAACAGTGGAACTAATGACATTTTAGCCTGGATCATCCTTTATTGTGAGAGGTTGCCTTGTGGACTGTGGGATGTTTAGCAGCCCAATCTGAAGTTGTGGTAACCATCGGAGGGGAAGGGCCAGGTGGGAGTCTTCCTTGGTTGAAAACCATTGCTCGAGATCTGTTTAGCACATTTTTGGAGACATGTCAATCTCTGCAAGGTCTTAGAGGTTACACCATGATGGGAAATGTCTACACAGAACCAGCACAGCAACAAAGCAGGACACAGCACAGCAGAGCAGGGGGCAAAGGAGAAGAGTCCATCAAGACCTTTGTGTTTGTCCCATGATTAAAGGGGCAAAAGTTCATTTGCAATACTTCAAGAATGTGCGGTTACCCTGCCACCACCATTCCAACTGAAAATCTCTGAAATTCTTCTGCATTCTATGAGACCACATTGAATGGAAACACAGTCATTCAGAAAGCTTCTAGCCAGCCAGGACCTGCAGATCAGTAAAAAGTGGGAAACTAAGCAGTTGAGTTAGATTCCTTTTATTTTGTAAATCTGCAATATAAAAGGAAAGGCAGGTTGCCAGAATATGTTTTTCTTATTCATCTAACTTAAAGCAAATATACTTTGAAGCCAAGATTTTTTTTTTTTATCAGAAAGGATATGTGTGTGTGTGTGTGTAATAAGAAGGGTAAATAAGTACTGAAGTCGGAAGTAAACCAGCATAGTGTGCAAGTCTGACTGCATATCAATTGTCTACCACTGCTCATAAGTATACTGAGGTCTTCAGAGCCAGAGACATAGATTTGGATCCTGGTTCTGCCACAAAATGCTAGGTCATTCAATTTTATCTCCTTGTACCCCAGTTTCCCCACCTATAAAATATGGTTAAAAAGACTAACCCACCTCACAGGGTTTTTTGAAGATTAATATGTTAATTAGTATAGTGCACATAGAATAGTGCCTGACCATCACAATGCTTAATAAAAAGTTGGCTACAGTAGGTTTTTCAACAATCCTGTTGAGTAGGTATTATTATCTTACTTTACAAAAAAGAAACTGGACTCAGAAAGGTGAAATATGTTGCTCAATGTCACACATTTCATTTCAGAAGGGTTATGTCTCAGCTCAGGCTGTTCCCTCAGGCTCTCGACTGATCAAGATGCCTCAGTTCTAACGCATAGAGCCTGTGGCCCTCTCAGCTGCCTACCACTTCCTAAGAGTCTGACAGGAAATCTCTAATAAGAAACCCCAATGCTATTCCTCAACTAAAAATCTCAAACACCTCATTCTTGTTTTCAATTCTAATTTCATTAAACTTTAAAATTTTCAGTGCCATAAAAGTTGTATCAATTTTAGTAACTGCTAAAAATTATATAAGCAAAGCATATAAGCTATGCCACAAAATAAACTACTAAAAAAAAAAAAAATCAGGCCGGCTTAATGAAAATGAGGAGCCTGACCAAATTAAATGAATTAAGCCTTTCCTTCTTCCTTACCCTCTTAGGATTTGTAGTGGTGGTGGTGATTTCCTTGGGTCAATCAAGCGATGTAAAAACATCATCTCTGCAGGTAGATTTTTGTGTGTATGTCATTTTAGCCAAGTGACATGGTGGAGGCAGAGCTGGGATCTCAGGGTTTGAAAGGAAAAGGAGGTAGCAATGGCATTAATAATAAATATGGTTTTATTCCATGCAAATTTTGCAAGACAAATGGAATCTTTGGACCTGATGATTTCTGAAAACCATTTGCAAGACATAATTATACTCCCATGGAAAGTATTTGACTTGGGCCAATCTTTCAGTGCAGAAAATCAAAGGAGAAAAACAGTGGGCCTTTGGGCTGAATAAAGGCTGACAATAAGGCCTTATAAGTTAATTAAAGTCAGATTTATACCCCTAAAGCCCCAGATCATTCTGCAGACTTCCTAGGGCAATTTAAGCTTTGTTACCCACGGACTTGGACACACCAATCATCTTTTACTTAACACTAAATCTTAGCTGTTTGAAAACAAAATTAAATATGTGGAGGCTTTTATGCTGGACCTCTTTGGAAAACCATGACAACTCTCCCCAAGATAGAGATCCCACCAAAGTCACCAAGTGCTTTGGGCAACCCGAGGACTGTCTGAGCTTGGGTTCTTAATCCAGATCTCTTGCTTTTCATAACCTCAATGTTTATCTCCATAGAGGCTTTATCCATTTGTTTTTTAAGACAGAGGTCAACAATTGGTCACCAAGGGCATAAGAGAGAAGCTGAGCACTTCCTGTAAGGCCACGGTAATCCTGCAAGCCCGGGACCTGGGGCAGGTGCCAAAGTCTTAGGTCGGCCCTCTATGTGCATGAACATCTTTTGTCTCCTGAGCCTAGATCACTGTTGTCCACATTCCCTGTTACCCACAACTGACCCAACGGCTCGGAAGTTTTCTATACAAGCTACCATGGTGTCTCTGATGCCCCTAGCAAAAAACACTTAGCAAGCCATTATTCCCGAAAGAAATCTGCTCAAATTAGAGCAGAGAGACACACCTACCTAACATGTCCTTCTTCTCAGCTTTATGAAAGAAAGAGAAAGAGGAAAGGGGCAAGTTCCAACAGCCCATTCATCTTCCTCCTCACCTGACCTGCCCACAGAGAGCAAGCACCAATCGCCAAGACAAGCTGCAGGTGGCCAGGTGTGACTGAAGAAAAGTAAGTGGCCACGACTCTTGAGAGCTCTTGTGCCGCCTTGCATCAGTGACTTTGGAAAAGCTGCATTAGCTTTTTCAGAGCACCCATCACTGAAGCAATTATTTATCTCATGGATTAGTGCGCTGCCTCCAGATCCTGGCTATGCATTAGGACCACCCGGGGAGCTAAAAGTCCCCATCCCCATGCTCCCCCAAGACCACTAAAATCTCTGAGGGTGAGACGTAAGAAACCTATTTTGGAGTTTTATTGTTATTGTTGCTTATAATTTTTCCCTGGAAAATTCCAGTTTGTAATCAAGACTGTGAACCCCTGGTTTTGTGCACAGTCTCAAAGGCATCAGTCTCATCTAGAGCAACTTACACCTGGATATCTCATTGTTTGCAGTATTATTATTAAATATTCAAAATATTGATTTATTAAACATTTATTAAATATGAAAATATTTATTATTAAAATATTAATTATATACTGGAAGATCTGCAAACATTTTCTCTTTGGTAATGTGACTTAATTTTCTATAAATGCTTGTCTTCCATACAAACTGCTTTTACAGAAACCCCTACTGCCCAGGGAAACACACTTTGTAAAAGTACCACAAATGTATTATTTGCAAGAATTTTCCCTTGAGAAAGAGTGTGATGATAGAAATCAAATTTTCTTCAAGTTTCTCAATTCATGAGATTCTGGAATACATATTTCTCTTTCTCATGGATAATTTGATATCTAAATAAAAACGAAAATACCACTGTAAAACAGAATTTCCTAGATGGAAACATGAAGCTTGACAGTGGAGGAAAAGTAATTTTTTTCTGTCAATTACCATTACATTAAGTTGTATGTTTTTTTAAAAAATGCAGATAGGTATATCTATTCATTCAATTTTGCTGACTGACTGGACTGTCCATATACTTCTGCTTTAGTGATATCATAGGTAATTCCCAAGGTAAAACTTGCTTGCAAATATTAACACCTGTTTCAAAATCCAGTCAACTTTCTCTGATTGCTCCCCAATTGGAAGCAATTGGAAAAAACTGCCCAGGATTAAAATGGGCATACCCCGGCCTTAGGAACTGTGTCTTTGAAAATATCAGTAATGGTGATGATAATTATTGAATAGGATTATGACATTACTTAAAGTACTTGCCATCTGCCAGTTAAAATTCTAAGGGCTTCCATTAATTTGTTTAAACCCCATAACAGTGAGGTTTAGGAATGAGGCACACTGTTACGGTGGAAACTGAGAATAAATAACTTACAACAAGTAAGAAAGCCAATAAGAAACAGAACGGGGTTAAAACTAGAACTATTGGACCCTCGAATCCACAGGCTTAACCACTAGCATTAGCTATGGAAATATTTTTTTTTCTTTTTTGTGTGGGTGAATGCCCAGTGGCCTCTGAGGCTGGTTTCTGCGTCAGGGCTCAGACTTTCTTCACTGTCATGGAAAGCTGCTGGTAAATTGTCTATGGTTACATCCTGGACTTGATGGGATCTATACCCAAACTACTTTCCAGTTTCCTCTGTCTAGACTGATATGGATTCTATCTTGAGTGAACAGTAGACATTCCGACATTCTCAAATATGCTGAAAATTTCTATGCCTTTTATTATTTGTTCCTACTATTTCCTTTGAAAGGAACGTTCCTCTTTGTTCCTTCATCTATAAAATGCATACCTGTCTCTAGATTTAGCTCAAAAGCTGCTGCTTCTATGAAGAGTAATCTGAGTTTCTTTTCTTAAATTGAAATATATCTGACATATAAAATCATATAAATATATGGTGTACACGTTGATTTGATACAATTATATATTGTAATATGATTGCCATTAAAGCAATTGTTAGCACTTTTATCATGTCACATGATTATAATTTATTTTTTTGTGGTCAGAATAATTAAGATCTACTCTCTTAACAAGTTTGGTAATTATAATACAATATTGTTGTCTATATTAAGTATACTGTACATGAGATCTCTAGGACTTATTTACTACTTACTGAAAGTTCATACCCTTGAATAACATCTCTCCTATTCCCCCCCACACACATTCTAGTCCCTGGTAACCACCATTTTACTCTGTTTTTATGAGCTTGGCTTTTTTACACCTCCACATATAAGTGAGATCAGACAGTATTTGTCTTTCTCTGTCTGACTTATCTCACTTAGCATAATGTCCTCAAAGTCCATCTATGTTGTTACAAATGCCAGGATTTCCTTCTTTGTTGGGGCTGAATAATATTCCTTTCCAACTATTCATCTATCAATCTACTTACCTGAGCTTCCTTTTGGAACTATTTTTCCTCCTCTTTGATTTTATTGCATAGTTTCTTCTTTCTACCCTGACTATTGTTCATCATGCATTTGCCTGTCTCAATGCTCTGTAAGTTCCTGAAAAGCCAGTAAGTGTGCTACTCACATTTTCATACCCCCATAGGAGCTAGCACAGAGGTTTCTACATGCTTGCATTTATAAAAAATACTTTTTTAAGTTGAAGTATAAGTTATATTGAGAGAAGTGCACCAATTTTAAGTATACAGTGATACATTTTCAGAAAACGAATACATCAACTAGTGATGAGTAAGATTATTACTAGTCATCCAGACGCCCCATTATAATCCTGTCCCCCCAAAAGATAACTTTCCTGACTTCTACCTATTTATATTTTGCCTATTTTTGAATTTTGCATGCATAGAAACATGTAGTCTGTACTTTTTGCGTCTGATTTCTTTCATTCAACATTATATTTGTGAGATACACCCTTTTTGGGCAGCAGTATTTTGTTGACAATTATATAGTATACAGTATTCCACTGTATGACTATATTACCAGGTATTGATCCATTTACCATTTAGGTTGTTTCCAATTGGAGCCATTATGAATGGTGGTGTTATCAACATTCTTATGCATATCTTTGCTACATATGTGTAAACATTTCTACTAGGTATATATCTAGGATTGAAATGAGTCCTATGGTAAACACATGTTCAATTGCAGTAGATAATGACAAACAGTTTCCCAAAGCTATTGTACTAGTTTAACTCCCAACCGTAGATAAGAGTTACAGTTGCTCAACATCTTCATAAAATCTCATTCTTAATTTATTCCATTCTTAACTTAAGCCATTCTTGCGGTTGTACAGCAGTGTCACATTGTGGTTTTAATTTGCATTTCCTGATGAACAATGAGACTGAACATCTTTTCCTGTGTTCATTGACTATTGGAGGACCTATTTTTTTAAAGTAACTATTCAAGTCCCTTGCCTTTATTTGTATTGTGTTGACTTTCTTTTATCTATTGACCTTTAGAAATTCTTCATACATTATACAACCAAACACTGTTAGTTTTATATGTTGTAAATACTTTCTCCCAATCTGTGGTTTACTATTGTCTTTTTATGAACAGAAAATCCTAATCTGAATGTCATTAATATATCAATCTTTTCATTTATGGTTAATAATGGTTTTTGTTTCTTTTATATAAAAGAAGTCTTTCTTAAGCACATAGTTATATTATAGTTTTCTCATTTTCTTCTGTCAGTAATCAAAGCAGGATGCAATACATATTTTTTCTTTTCCATACGTATTGTCCACTGACCAAACAACACTCACTGATCTGCACCGCCACCTTTGTCAAAAATCAAGTGTTTATATACGAATGGATCTATTTCTTACTCTCTGTTCATTGAACTAGCAGCTTATTTTTCCTTCTATCAATTCTACACTCCTTTAAATCCTGTAATTTTAAATTAAGTTTTGATGCTCCATAGTGTATAATCTCGAGCTTTGTAGATTTTCAAGATTTTTAAAACCATTCCTGAGCTTCTTCATATACACATAAATTTTAGAATCACTTCCCACCATCAAAATGCACTGGGATTTTTAATGGGACTATGCCGATTCTACAAATCACTTTGAGAAAAGCTGACACCTTTGTATTGTAATTTTTTATCATTAATGTGTTTAAATATTCTTAATTTTTCTAATAATGTTGTATACTGTTTTGCATAATATTTGCTCATTTTCATTAAATTTATTCATGAGTGTTCAGCGTGTTTTTTGAGGCTAATATCAATGCTACATTTTAAAATTAAAAGGTTTAATTTTGTGTTTCTGGTGTATGCAGACACAATTTTTTCTGTAGTGACATTACATCCAATGACCTTGCTAAATTCAATTACTGACTGTAGATACTTAATTTCCATATTTGTAACTATACCGTCTTTCAGTTTTGACAATTGGGAAGTTTACTAAAGATTCAAGCTATATTCTGGATAGGCTTTGCTGAGCATCTTGCAATTACCGTGTGTGTGTGTGTGTGTGTGTGTGTGTGTGCGTGTGTATGTCTAAGTGACAGATGAAGGAAATATTTTCTACTATATTAACCCCAATTGATGACTCCTTAATAAAAATTTAAATTATGCCCTAAAGTAATACAAGCAATATTAATTTTATTTTTGCTTTACTAATACATATTCTCTAACTGATACATACAGTTAACAGATATGTATACATATAGTCAAGAGGTATTCAAATTCATTAAAATTGGTTGGTGTCTATTTCTTTTTATACAAAATACCATAGGTATTAAAACAGTGACAGGGAGGCGTTAGACTGGGCGGATGATATGCTTAAGGTATATGTTGTTCTAAAGTTTAAATATTTTAATCATTCTAAGGTACTTTATCCTCTTAAAAATGTACTGGTGTGGAGGAGTTAAGATGGCAGAGGAGTAGGAGACCCCTTTTTCAGCCGGTCCCCTGAGTCGAGTTGGATAGGTACAAGACCAGCCTGAACATCCACGGAATCAGCCTGAGACGCAGGAAGATATATCTGGATCTCTACAAATGAACATCTCCAGTGCTGAGAATTGAGGTACAAAGCAGGGAGCTGTACAACCACGCACAGATATTGGAAGATAAACAGAAGGGGGAAGGAGCTGCTGCCTTCGGGCGCCGGGAAGCGGGAGCCACCTGCATGGGGGAGCCCGCGGACTCGCAGACCGGCACCCGCGAGAGAGCAGACTGAGACCATGAACCGGGGAACGCACGCCACCAGACTGAAACGGAGCTCCGGTGTGCTCAGTGGAACCAGACTGAGACCGGGAACTCCGGAAGTGCGCGGGGGTGGCTGGCGGCTGGCAGTGTTAGAAACACAAAGGACAGAGATGCACCGGCGCTGGAAGTGAAGGCTAGGACGCTGGGTTTGGGGTGCACATCCCAGGATGCTGCAGGGTTGAGCAGCACCAAACAGAATCAGAGTTAAAGTGGCCAGAACATCAGTGGAGAATGGTCCGCGATCCCTCTGTTCTGAGAAAGAGGCTGAGATTCAGCCACTGCTGCTCTGACTCTCAGAAGAGGCACAGCAAACCGCCTGGGAAAGCCAACAGAGAACAAAAGCCTATTCTTAAGGGACTCACTAAATCTTGAAGCGCAGCTATAATCAGAAATTCCAGTCCCTTCCCAGCTATTTTGCAAATACCATCTAGAAGGCAATGCCACTGAGTTGTGATGAAAGGGTGGGATGGAGAAAACAAACAAACAAACAAGAAATAGAATATTAAATACCACTCCCTTCAGTCCTCTCTACAGCTATAATCATGCATCGCAAAGTCTTGTGTTTTTACGAATTCTCTATGTGCTGGCCTTGAGAAACTGCTAGGTTTGCTTGACATTGAGATCTGTGAATTAAGAACACAACTTTCATTTATTCAGCAACAATTGGAAAGTGTGCACGTTTCCATGGAGACAAGTAAGCCATTTCCTTTCCCACATTATGAGCACAGGCCTTTCTACCAAGTCTGATTTCCGTCCTGTCACCCAAAGATTTGGTGAGATTGGGGAGTTTGATCCTAGGGTCTGGCATGGCTCCAGGCAGAACAATAAAAAAAGACATAAATCATGGGGAAAAGAGGTTGACACCGGTGGGAGGTGTGAAGGTGGGGAGTTGAAATATGGCTGCCACCGCACATCTGTGGAATACAGAACACTGTTAAATTGAAAGAGCTCATCTTAATGAAAATGTGTGTATAGCCTCTGGTATTCACGCTGTGGATGTCAGTGAGTGTGAGGCTGCTAAGGAATCGTAGCCCGGTGACATTCCTGGAGCTTTGTAGATAACTCCTGATCCTTAATTTTACTATTTCAAGATGTTGTTTACTTAGTTATTCATTGACTGCTTCACTCTTTTAGTAACCATTTATTAAACACATGCTCGGGACAGGCATCATTTTCATTCGAGGGTAAGGGAAGGGAGATCCAAAATTGTTTTAGATGTAAAGTCTGCTGTGAGACAGAGAGGCGAGATGAGACACATCCAGAAAGAATCACGTGATGAGGTAGATATTCATAAATCCAGAAGACTTCCAGTGACATTCTCTAAAAATGGATAGTGGTCCATATTTTGTGTTGACACTGAATACAAGTAAAGGACAAAGTTAAGGACATTTGGCCTCTATTTATTCCATCCAGAAAGGATGATTGAATGGTAAAACTAATTGACATCTAAAGTAACATCTCGAGGATTGGACTCTAGAATGTTGGAAAGGTCCAATGAAGCCAGTGAATTAACTGGCATTGAGATCATTGACAGTACCTGGCACCAACACAGAATCTGGAACACCAAATCTGTATTCTGCAAACAGTGTTTGAACAAATTATTCAGCACTAGAGTTAACATAATTAGACTGTGCCGGCTCAAGGGAAGGAAGGTGGAAAACGGCCTGGGGTTTGTAGGTAAAGATATGTACTTTCAAGATAAATGTGTTGTATTGCTTTTTGAATTACTTAGAATTTAAATAACCAACTACTAATTTTTAGATGACCACCTCATGTAACACAGAACCTCCTTTCAGTGTTCTGGTTAAGACGTAGGCTCAGATTTCACTCCAAAACATATGAAAAATCTAAGAAGAAATAATAAAGCAGAAGTGGAGTGTCCTTTCCTGTCCTCTTCTTTCCCCTTACTTTCCCTTCCTCTAAATAAAGGACAGATGTGAATTAATCTGCAGATTGTGAGAAAGAGCCCATTATGTTCCTAAGCGTCTCATCAAATATTCTAAATTTCTTTTAACACAACTTCTAGAGTTATTGAGAAAAGACAGTTTTTATCTTCACCGTCGCTTAGAATCTCCAACTAAATCAGGCTCGCTGCTCAGGGTTGGTACAGAAAAATGTACAGGCCACTGAGATGGCAGGTAGGGACCACGAGATTTTCAGAGCTGCTTTGGGACCCTTTGGAAAGAGCTTCCAACTGCAGCAGAATTCCCTTAGTCAGAGCTCTTAGCTTATCTTTATAGCCCACTCATTTTATAATTAGTCATTTATAACGTGTCAGAGATTGAGACAAGAGCTTGGGTGCCGGTAGTTCATTGTGGAAAGTGATCCAAAAAAACACCAGCGGGGGACAGGAAGAGTGCAGTGGGGAGAAGAGAGAGCTGCTCCCCGGTGTGCACAGCTGGAACTTGATCTCTGGGGGGACCCTCTGAGCCGCTGCACGGAATGGGATTGGAACTTGAGACGCAGAAAAGCGGAGGACCGAATGGCTCTATCTCCCGTTTGTGAAGAGGCAGCCAGGTGGGGTGTCACTGGCACAGTTTAGTTTGCACACAGGTCACACTGACTCAGTGATTTGCTCGGACACCCACTGTGCACAGAAGAGAAGCCCAAGGAGTAAACTGAGGCCACGTGATGCAGCTACCAGGACACCTGTGTGAAGATATGGGGACATAAAGCTGAGCGAAAGAGATAGTTTGAGATCAACATCTCTCCTCAATACAATGAAGGTTTACCAAGGGCAGGAACCAAGTCTCATTCACCTTTTTTTTTTTTTTTAAGATTTTATTTATTTATTTGAGAGAGAGAGAGAGGGAGAGCACAAGCAGGGGAATTGGCATACAGTGGCACACAGAGGGAGAGGGAGAAGCGGACTTCCCGCTGAGCAGGGAGCCCGATGTGGGACTCAATCCCAGGACCCTGGGAGCGTGACCTGAGCCAAAGGCAGTTGCTTAACCGACTAAGCCATCCAGGCACCCAAGTCTCATTCACCCTTATGTATATGTTGTGATCCTTGTCCAATGCCTTGCATGCTGGAAGTGCTTAAAACGCATTTGTTCAGCTGAGCTGAGCTGAGACTCTCAGAAGCTCGGGCAGTGCTGTGTTTGTTCCTCACGGCCTTTAGTTATGCATGCGTATTATTTGAATGTAATTTACCTCATTCATTCATTTACTCAACCATTGGAAATGTACCTAATCTATGACAAAAGAACTGCTCTAAACATGGAGAGCATGAAACCAATAATCAGTAACAGTCCCTGTTGTCACAATTATGTTAGAGAGAAATAGATATATATCTTAGAAAAAGTCTTAGTAGAAATAATTTGCTAAACCGATACGTGCTAATGAGAGGAACACGTCAAATGTGAGATTAATGGAAGATTTTACCTGTCAAGTACCATGAGAGCCAAACATTAAGAGCCTGTTAGGTATTGACTGGGTAGTGATTCAGCCTCAGCTTCGTATTCTGTATAAAATCATAGACAGCTCCCTCCTCCCCATGTTATGGGACAAAATTTAGGCTTAGTTTCTAGAAAAGAAACACAAGCCCTAGGAAGCTTACATGAATACATATTGCTGCTGCTGGATACATTTCAGTAGATTTTTCAGAGTGTGACGGGATTTATTCATGACAGATTAAATTATGTTTCTCTCTTTTTGTTGTAGCAGACTTGAAAGAATAAAAAAGTAATGTTTTTCTTTTTTTCTCCCCAAAGAACTGAATACTTAGACTTTGTATTCCTTTGTTGTATCCTGACTTGCCTGTGGAGATTTTCACAGCTTTTTGTTTCCAAAAAGAAAAGTTAGCAGGCACCTGAAACAGGTCCTTAGGCCTAGGATTCCTTTTTTTTTCCCCCAAGATTTTATTTATTTGAGATAGAGCAAGAGTGAGAGAGAGAGAGAGAGCACAAGCAGGGGGAGCAGCAGGCAGAGGGAGAAGCAGGCTCTGAACTGAGCAGGGAGCCTGATGCAGGGCTTGATGTGGGGCTCAATCCCAGGACCCCGGGATCATGACCTGAGTTGAAGGCAGACGCTTAACCAAATGAGCCGCTCAGGTGCCCCATAGGCCTAGGATTTTATTTGGAGTCTGGGAACAGTCTGGACCAACCTGGATCTATGTCTGAGAAAGCATGAGGCTAATGTTAAAGCTGTCTTGACCCAGGTAGTTGACCCCAGAGAGAAACAGGAGCAGATGGCAGATTCTGCAAGTAGCAGGGACATATATACGGCACTCTTTCTGGTGCGGCATCTTGGGAGTGGTAACCGTTCTGATGGAGTTGTCCATGAATGCTGGAGTCACTGAAGGCTAAGAACCATGGACTTGGGACTTTCCTTCTCTGAGATTCCCCTGATGGACCTCAGACTATTGGTTCTTTCCCATAGTTTTCTTTACTATGGGAATCTGGGGCTCTTATATTATCCTAGAAAGGTCCTGCTATGGTGATCTGTACAGTTTTACTTTTCATCCCGTCAAGAAGAGCATAAAAGAGATATAATTTACTATGCAAAATTACAAAAGTCCTTTCTGGTACTTGAGGGCTCTAGGGAAAATTCAGTTTCTATATTAGATTTGAGCCATGGGGTCCATTTTATTTATAAGAGTTGTATTTTTCTTCATCATTTTATCAAGGTACTGATTATGTACCATTTATCCTCCTAAAGTGACAGTGATCAGAAGTACCTGCTTACCCTGATTACTCCAAAAAGCAGGTAGAAGCAACCACTACCTTCTCTGAACATCCGTTTGTTACTTCCCTGTAGTACCTTCCCTCCTGAACTTTTTCTTACGATCTTTGTCACCATTTTATTACCATCGTACCTCGTAAAGCACTTTGCTTGTGACATCATTGAACAGCTGTTTATCAAGTGTAGAATGAATCAGTTGATGGAACTGATTGACATTGGTGCGTGGAAGCAGGTTTAAATATCTTTTGGGNAGAGATTGAGACAAGAGCTTGGGTGCCGGTAGTTCATTGTGGGAAGTGATCCAAAAAAACACCAGCGGGGGACAGGAAGAGTGCAGTGGGAAGAAGAGAGAGCTGCTCCCCGGTGTGCACAGCTGGAACTTGATCTCTGGGGGGAACCCTCTGAGCCGCTGCACGGAATGGGATTGGAACTTGAGACGCAGAAAAGCGGAGGACCGAATGGCTCAATCTCCCGTTTGTGAAGAGGCAGCCAGGTGGGGTGTCACTGGCACAGTTTAGTTTGCACACAGGTCACACTGACTCAGTGATTTGCTCGGACACCCACTGTGCACAGAAGAGAAGCCCAAGGAGTAAACTGAGGCCACGTGATGCAGCTACCAGGACACCTGAGTGAAGATATGGGGACATAAAGCTGAGCGAAAGAGATAGTTTGAGATCAACATCTCTCCTCAATACAATGAAGGTTTACCAAGGGCAGGAACCAAGTCTCATTCACCTTTTTTTTTTTTTTAAGATTTTATTTATTTATTTGAGAGAGAGAGAGGGAGAGCACAAGCAGGGGAAATGGCATACAGTGGCATACAGAGGGAGAGGGAGAAGTGGACTTCCCGCTGAGCAGGGAGCCCGATGTGGGACTCGATCCCAGGACCCTGGGAGCGTGACCTGAGCCAAAGGCAGTTGCTTAACCGACTGAGCCATCCAGGCACCCAAGTCTCATTCACCCTTATGTATATGTTGTGATCCTTGTCCAATGCCTTGCATGCTGGAAGTGCTTAAAACGCATTTGTTCAGCTGAGCTGAGCTGAGACTCTCAGAAGCTCGGGCAGTGCTGTGTTTGTTCCTCACGGCCTTTAGTTATGCATGCGTATTATTTGAATGTAATTTACCTCATTCATTCATTTACTCAACCATTGGAAATGTACCTAATCTATGACAAAAGAACTGCTCTAAACATGGAGAGCATGAAACCAATAATCAGTAACAGTCCCTGTTGTCACAATTATGTTAGAGAGAAATAGATATATATCTTAGAAAAAGTCTTAGTAGAAATAATTTGCTAAACCGATACGTGCTAATGAGAGGAACACGTCAAATGTGAGATTAATGGAAGATTTTACCTGTCAAGTACCATGAGAGCCAAACATTAAGAGCCTGTTAGGTATTGACTGGGTAGTGATTCAGCCTCAGCTTCGTATTCTGTATAAAATCATAGACAGCTCCCTCCTCCCCATGTTATGGGACAAAATTTAGGCTTAGTTTCTAGAAAAGAAACACAAGCCCTAGGAAGCTTACATGAATACATATTGCTGCTGCTGGATACATTTCAGTAGATTTTTCAGAGTGTGACGGGATTTATTCATGACAGATTAAATTATGTTTCTCTCTTTTTGTTGTAGCAGACTTGAAAGAATAAAAAAGTAATGTTTTTCTTTTTTTCTCCCCAAAGAACTGAATACTTAGACTTTGTATTCCTTTGTTGTATCCTGACTTGCCTGTGGAGATTTTCACAGCTTTTTGTTTCCAAAAAGAAAAGTTAGCAGGCACCTGAAACAGGTCCTTAGGCCTAGGATTCCTTTTTTTTTCCCCCAAGATTTTATTTATTTGAGATAGAGCAAGAGTGAGAGAGAGAGAGAGAGCACAAGCAGGGGGAGCAGCAGGCAGAGGGAGAAGCAGGCTCTGCACTGAGCAGGGAGCCTGATGCAGGGCTTGATGTGGGGCTCAATCCCAGGACCCCGGGATCATGACCTGAGTTGAAGGCAGACGCTTAACCAAATGAGCCGCTCAGGTGCCCCATAGGCCTAGGATTTTATTTGGAGTCTGGGACAGTCTGGACCAACCTGGATCCATGTCTGAGAAAGCATGAGGCTAATGTTGGAGCTGTCTTGACCCAGGTAGTTGACCCCAGAGAGAAACAGGAGCAGATGGCAGATTCTGCAAGTAGCAGGGACATATATACGGCGCTCTTTCTGGTGCGGCATCTTGGGAGTGGTAACCGTTCTGATGGAGTTGTCCATGAATGCTGGAGTCACTGAAGGCTAAGAACCATGGACTTGGGACTTTCCCTCTCTGAGATTCCCCTGATGGACCTCAGACTATTGGTTCTTTCCCATAGTTTTCTTTACTATGGGAATCTGGGGCTCTTATATTATCCTAGAAAGGTCCTGCTATGGTGATCTGTACAGTTTTACTTTTCATCCCGTCAAGAAGAGCATAAAAGAGATATAATTTACTATGCAAAATTACAAAAGTCCTTTCTGGTACTTGAGGGCTCTAGAGAAAATTCAGTTTCTATATTAGATTTGAGCCATGGGGTCCATTTTATTTATAAGAGTTGTATTTTTCTTCATCATTTTATCAAGGTACTGATTATGTACCATTTATCCTCCTAAAGTGACAGTGATCAGAAGTACCTGCTTACCCTGATTACTCCAAAAAGCAGGTAGAAGCAACCACTACCTTCTCTGAACATCCGTTTGTTACTTCCCTGTAGTACCTTCCCTCCTGAACTTTTTCTTACGATCTTTGTCACCATTTTATTACCATCGTACCTCGTAAAGCACTTTGCTTGTGACATCATTGAACAGCTGTTTATCAAGTGTAGAATGAATCAGTTGATGGAACTGATTGACATTGGTGCGTGGAAGCAGGTTTAAATATCTTTTGGGGAAAAAAAATCAATGTCTCCTCTTGAAAACTCTATTTATAAGCACATCTTATTTTTCTTTTTCCTGCCCCATACAGGGTAAATCTACAGAAAATTAACGTGTGCTCCACCTTTAAAAAATGGATATATACCACTTATTTCTAGAAAGAAACAGAGAGAAAAAAAGATGACAGGAGAAAAAAGAAAAAAAATGAAGGAAATGTTAGTCTGACTAGGGTAGTGGGGAGGCATCTGGGAGCTAGCTCTTTCTATGACAAATGGAGTAATAACTAACAGCAGCAATTATAAGGTGTTAGCTTTATTGAGTGCTTATTGTGCCAGGAATTTATACTATTAACTCACTCAATCATAACAGCAACTTTTTGAGGTATGTAATGTTGTTGTCCCCATTTGACAGCTGAAGAAACTGAGCCACATGAAGTTGGGTGGCTTGTCCATAGTGACACTGCTAGAAAGATTTGATACTGGGGTATGTGGAAGCAGGCAGTATGGCGCCGTAGCCCATGCAGGTGGGCTGCACTCTGCTGCCTCTCTAGAAAGCTGCCTCTCACCAGATGCTTAGTTTGTACTTGCCACTGTACCTATGCTATTTTATTTAATCATCATAACAATGTTGTGAAATGGTTTTGTGATTACCGTTTCAATGACGAGGACCATTGAGTCTCAGAAAAAGGATGTCAATTACCTGTGATTCTCCAGCTTCTAAGAGGCAGGTTAGAATTCAAACCCAGACTGTCTTGAGGCCAAAACCCCAGTTCTTTCTCTGTGCCAAATGCTTCTTTTTGAAAGCTTAGCAGAAAGCTTTCCACTCTGCTTCTAACTTCATGGGAACAACTGAAGATTCCCATCGCACCACCTAAACTCACAGCCTTTTACCTCAAAATAAGGTGCTCATTTAAATTCAGGGAATGTTTACTATTGACTGCCTTCCAGGTCTAGATCTCTGAAAAGTACCTTATTTACCTCTCTCTCATTGTCTGGCACTGTGCATCTCCATCGGCGAGTACCTGGGTCCCTGCCTGCCGTCTTTCAATTTACTTCCATTATGAGGGATTAAAACAAATCACTGTTAACTTTTGTATGTAATTGTTCATATTATGGTTATGCATGAAAAAAATAAAATCCTTCTTTAGACTAATATTGATTCAGTAGGTAGGACTCACGAAGAAGAGAGTAAGTTTAGACAAAATATTTTTTAATTTAAATGATTACACGTGTAACTATACATCCACACATTTACATACTACCATTGTACTTTAAAAGTTTCTTCTCCTTAAAAACAAATGTGATAAATGGTTTAGTTATTATTTCAGTTTGGAAATAGGCAGCTACAGAAATAACATTTTAATATATTCCAGATTAGACTGCATGCTATATTTGTAATAAGGACTTGTTTCCAACATTAGTTGGCAGATCACTCATATGAACAATTATCCAAATAGCTATTAGGATATGATTGCGCTCATTTCCAGGCAAAGCAGGGTTGCCAGAACTAAGCCTGGCTGCTGGTTAGATTTTGGTTTGACTTTTGGAGAAAGCCACAAGAATTTGTCAGTCGTCTTGGCTGTAAGGGAGTCTCCCTGTCTTGAGGCTAGTCTCCTTCCTACTTGAAAATAAGGGCAAATGTGTTCTCTTTTGTTTTATTTTTACAGTTTTACACGATCTAGAAAAAAAAAAAGAAGGAAGGGAGTGAAAGGTAGAGAGGAAAAGAGCAAAGGGGTGGGGTTGCACAGGAAAGTAGATTGAAACACTAAGAAAGTGAAGGAGTCTGTGGCTTAAAATCCTGAAGAAGCATGGGTATGATGGACATACATCCATAGCCATGCATACATCATTTTGTGGATATGCTCCCTAGTTATATCTCTTCAGAGAGCTTCATACTTAGTGTAAGTTCTAGAAGTGGATGCCAAAAAAATGGTGTTTATAGAAATAGAAAAATCAAGCTTTTTCCTATTGCCCATTCATTATGCTTCTGCATAGTTTGGCACCTGGGGATCCTGCTGGTTAATCTGGTCCAACACTCTAACCCAAGAACAGTGACTCCCTTAGATGAGGTGAAGAAAAGCTCCCTTTGTGCTCAGTCTATGGCTGGTGGAAAGATTATTTAGAAAGCCCATGTGCTTCATGGGAGTGGGGTGATCCCTCCCACAGCTCATGATGATGGAGGTTTACGACAGGTCTCAAATTCCACTCATCAACCACCAAAACCACTGTCCCTACCACAGCTGGAAAGGTCTCTATTCTTCTTCAGATTGTAGGGTGGGGAAGGGCAAATCAAACATATATATATTTTTTTTCAATCTAAAGTTATGGAGTCCATCTTGTTGAAGACTTCTCCAGTGTACTTTGCCAGTTTGGGCCTGGAAAGACAAAGTTATCTGAAATAATTATCTTTAATGGAGAGAAAATACCATGAACTCAGGTATTTTTCTTTGTACCTAGTGTACATGGTATGAGACCATATTACTTTGCATAGAATCTAAGGGTTTCCAGTAGTCATCTCATTGAGGTTCTTGCTTCCAGAGATGATTATCACAACTAGACTGTATAAAATGGTTGATGATCAGTAGTGGACTTTGAGTGCTATTACAAGTGATTTCTACTAAGGTGTACCTCTCCTAACATTGGAATTCAGGGTGTTAGCAGAAGAAGTCAAAGGGTCATTCATTCTTATAACTATCCCACACCACTCTTGGTCCAAGTTTACAATTATTTTCATCTAATATTTATTGTACTTTCACCATGTGGCAGAGCCTAAGTTCTTATAAATCCATGATCTCTTTTAACGTTTACAATGATACTTTTTGGAAAGATTGATTATTATGTCCATCTTATAGATGTGGAAATAGGGTATCAGAGAGATTCAGTAACTCATCCAAGTGTGAAAGGAACTCACGAATGATCTGGAATGCAGTTTCAGGTATTCTAACACTTAGTTCAGAACTATGTGGGTCTCCCATCCTAGAGGAGTTATAGATGACCTATATTTTGAAGAAAAAATTAATACACATATCTCACAAAAACCTCAGAATAGTTGTTCTTACTATATGTAGGAAGCAAAAGCATGACTGAGTGGAGCCTCTCTGCCTGTAGAATGCAAGGGCCAATTCTCCTTCTCTACTCTGGGAGCTCTAGACTTCTTTCCTCGTGATGAGCAGAAACCAGCAGACTGGTTTGAAAAATAATAATAGTCACAACAGACTTTGGCTTTTTCTTGTAGAGACAATTAAGGCCAAAGGTTTTCTGTATTGGTTATCTGGAAGAAGGGATGAGAGAGAGAGAGGATGAGGTGAAAAGTAACTTCAAGGACAAAATATCACATGATGGATGTACTCTGGTGGAGAGAAAGAGTCTTTCTGTCTTTCCTCCTTGCCCCATGCTTCCCAAACACTATTATATATATTATATAGATACACACACTATATACATATATGATATATACATATTCATACACATATACTATATATGTGTGTGTGTGTATATATATATGTGTGTGTATATATATGTGTATATATATATATACACACACATACATATATAGTGTATGTGTATGAATATGTATATATCATATATGTATATAGTGTGTATATATATATATACATATATATACACACACACACACACACACACACACACACACACACACATACACACACACACAAAATTAAGGATAAGGCATGATTGNTACATATATATATACATATATATACACACACACACACACACACACACACACACACACACACATACACACACACACAAAATTAAGGATAAGGCATGATTGATTCCTAAGCCCTAACTATTTTGTGAGATCACACCAAATGTTGCCAGAAAAGGCTATCACATTCTCTGGAATCTTTTTTTCTTTTTTTTTCCTGCCAGAAATTCCAGCCTTGGCCTGGCATTATCTAAATTTGTATTGTCAATTAGAGGGAAGGCATTTGGTTCTGCTTGCCACAGTCTCTATTCTTGATTGACTTCTAGCACATGTCATGGTCATAGCAAGCTCACATGACTTCCAAGATCAAGGATATAATTAACTATAAAGAGAATACATCCTCCTGTTTTATATAAATTCTTATTAAAATCAGCAATCACCTGGGGTATAATGATGTTCTGCATGCACTTTCTTTTTCATAACTACTGCTGAAATTAAACTTGGAAATGAGAAGGAAAAGATTGATATTGTTGGTCGTTGGGGTTTGCATTTGACATTCCTCAAATAATGGGATGTAATATGGTTATGCAGAAAACAGATTGATTTTTCACAATTTTCCCACAGAGGTAATGGAGAACAGACTGGAGGAAATTCCAAGGTTTCATTGGGGGAACTATTTGCAACACAACTGAAGAAGAAAACAAACTCAAACCATCCTTTTATGCAATTTTGCCTTCGATATTTTAAAGTAGGAAATTTGCTCCCTAATTTGTTTTCATTCCTAGTGAGTTTTAGGAATTTGGAAATATTTTCAGTTTTGCAGAAAGATTTCAGAAAGTCTACCAAGTGGGTGAATCACAGGTGATATCAGTTAAAATAATGGTGAGCGTAATGGAATTACATAATATTTTCTTCTAAGGATTTAAGTCATATGTTTTAGAGTCTCCTTCTTTTTTTGCCCCAAACTCCTTTCTTCTCTGCCTCCCTACATTCTGGCAAAGCTAAAAAATAATATCAGTGCATTACTGATATTGAAGCAAAGCCAGAGATGTTGGGGTATATACCCAGCATCACACAGTTGGTCACAGCAGTGCTGAATCTCTCCCATTCCTGCTAACACAGACTTTATTAATGCTGCAGAAAGGAATGCACCCATGAATTTAATTTCCTATTTCTTTGCAGGAAGCCAGTCAATTCAGTTGGTTAGAGCATGGTGCTAATGAGGCCAAGGTCACTGGCTTGACCCCTGAACAGTATCTTTAGCTTTGCATTTACAGAGTTTCCTTCTATTTCTAATCCTGGGCCATAGACCTGAATAGAACAACACTTTTCCTCAGTTCCCTATGGATGCGTCATAGAAAATCCCTCCTCATCATGGAGAAAGCAATGCAGAGTGTTTATTCTCAATTCCATGTAGCCAAATAACAACGTCACTAGAACGATCAGCCAAAATTCATGAGTAAGAGCCTTTGTTTTTATTAATAAACCTTTATCTCTTCTTTTCACGCTGAGCATATCTTTCTATGTCTTATTCCTAGGACAGGGAGAGAATGGTTCCTCATTGTTCCTGATCTCCAAGTTCTAGAAAAAACAGTTCAAGGAGCCTCAATGAGGAGGTAGCTGTAAACATGAGTGTGTTCAGGAGTAAAGATGGTCTGTGTACAATTCCAGTCTCGGACCTGGTATTCTCACTGCAGGCCCTGTACAGAGTGAGTACCTAGGCTTCAGAAACAATGAGCAGTGGAGATCTCTGGTTCATGTGTAGACATTGTCCAGTCCCCTTTTCCAAACTGTGAGTCCCATCTTTGATGCACATCTCCCATTTCAGCACTCTTCCCTTCCAGTCGTTTCCCTTTTCCTAGAGCATGAAAAGTTTTCCCATTGTTTATGGCCTGAAGAGAATTCCAGACATTTTCCCAATGCCCAGTATTTCCAACCTGTTGCCCTGCGTTCTGGACTGGAAATAGAGCCGGGACAGGATGGAGTGGCAAAATGGCACTTTTATAGCAAGTCGGTGATGAACTGTCAGTAGAGGAAGTTGTATAAACAATGCTGTTGAAACATCACTGCTGAGGCCATGAGGCATCAGAGGAGGAAGTCAGAGGGCAGTGCTTTGAGTCATACGGACAAGTTAGTAGGTGACTTCTTTTATCTGCTCACTTTTACATCAACTAATGATGTCGATCCTGTTCCAGACTTCTCTGCTTATAACCTCCGGCTTCTAGTTTGGACATTGCTCTTTCCTTCTTGGCAAAACTTTTTTTGGATCACCTTTTCACAGGGCCACCTGCAGCCAGATTTCATGTTAGAAGTCAGTCTTGTGAACTGATTGAAATATAGGCCTAGTCACTGTGTTTCCCTTCTAGGCATAACTATTTTATGTTGAGACTTCTGGAGAAAACAAAGGATTTCTCTTAAAGCAACAAGTCCATCAATGGATGGAAATTCAGATCCTGAAAGAGCATGGCTTAGAGAAAATCCGTTGAAAGTTGTGTATGTGTGGTGTGTGGGGGGGGAGTGTCTTCCTTTCTGGGCCCTTAAAATCACACCATGTAGAACTGATCTCTCTCTCCCACTACTACTCATAAAGTGAATTCTGTCCACAAACATGTTTGATGTCTTAATGTGGACTTCAACATGCCATTTGAGGTCTTTGAGGGAAAAGTAACCATTGGCTCTGAGCTCGCTAGACGAACCCTCCTTATGCCACTGGAAGATGGTGTCTGAAGGCGCACTAGACCCAGATCCCCTTTTCTGCTTAGAAAACTTACCCGATATCTTATTCCCAGAGCAAACACGATTTCTATGGTTTTTCTATTGCTTTACTGGCAAGTCAGCCAAGTGGAGTACATTATTTCATAGTAAAATAAACCTTCAGGGTTTTTTTGGGTTTTTTTTTGTTTTTTTTTTTGTTCCACGGGAAATTACTCAGTGTGAGTACAGACGTGTCACCCTCACATTTCCACAAGATTTGCTTCCCTTTATAATTGTGGATCCTGCTGTGTTTAAGAATGATCAAAAGTTACAGAAGCCTGGTTTTCATTTCTCTTCTTTTGTTACTTCCTAATCTCCAATTTCATTTACTTTCCTTCTCCCTTTCCCGTCTGACCAACGTCCACTAACAATAGTGACTTAAAATTGTATCCACATAGACGCACCATGAGTGGGTTCAGTGGATGCCGTGCTCATTCTGTTTTATTGGGATTGTCTTTTTCATAAGAAATATGAGTGAGAATTCATTCAGCTCTGGAAATACACATTTTTTTTTTGTTGTTCATCAGGGAAACTATCCGCCTTTTTTGGCAATTTCCCATTTTGAGGGCCATGTCACCATTGTAAGTGACCAGCACCATAAAGAATCGACTAGCAAATCTCTGCTTTTCCGCTTGACTTTCCCATAGAAGGAGGGGGAAAAAAAGTTGTAAGTAAGAGTTCCTGAAACACTGTCTTGGGTGTTTCTCATAGATGCTCCATAAATATTTCTCGTTGTTTTCTGTTAATATGGTGGTTGAAAGAATGTTGTTCTGCTTTAGATGCTTACTCAGCATTCCTCCCTTAGCAAAACCGATACATAATGTAATTGAATGTCCCATCTTTAAAGTATGTGATAGCTATAAAAAGAGTGAGTTGATGACTTGTTAAAAAATTCAAACCAGAAAAAACAAGAGCAATGAGTTACTAAAACCCAGGTGTCCAGTTAGCAGTTAGAGCCATCCACTAATGGAAGCAAGTCCTTGGGTCAACCTTCCCATGATGGAGTTAAATTTAATCTATTCCACTGTCACAGTAAATGAACATTACCCTGAAAGCCCATATTGCTAATGCCTGTTATTAATCACAAGTAGTGAGTAAGAAAGTTTAGCCAAATGCTACCGGCCATTCCCTACTATGCGAAACAAAACAAAAAAAATAATTCCCAGTACATAGCCTGATGATGAGTGCAGAGCGTCACCACTGTATACAAAATACAGCAGGTTGTCAAACAGGTTTCAGAATTTAAATATGTAGTTGGCTAATTGAATTTAAATTAAAAAAATTTAAATACGTAGTATGTGCAATTTCAGAATTCATTGATGTTTCCTTGTAAACCTGGGAAAGAGCAGTTCCAAGGCAGTATCTTCCATTTAAGACTTAAGAATTTACTTGCATTGATTCAAGGATATGAAATCTCTTTCCTCTCTGCCAAGCGTATGTGTTAATTAACATTAAAGTGAGATATATACCAACATGGCATTTACAGAGCATGTTGTACTGTGTAATAACTTTGCTAGGACATTCAAGAAAGGTTAACCATATAAATTCTCTACCATGGTAGGCGAACTTTTTCTTTATTATAAATAAAAGAACCATTCTCCTCCCTCCCCGCTCCCCACCAAATGATATCTTATTTAGACCTGTAATACATAAAACAGATAAAAATAGAATCCCTCAGGTTGAAGCAAGAATGGCAGGTCTAGGGGCGCCTGGGTGGCACAGCGGTTAAGCGTCTGCCTTCAGCTCAGGGTGCGATCCCGGCGTTGTGGGATCGAGCCCCACATCAGGTTCCTCTGCTATGAGCCTGCTTCTTCCTCTCCCACTCCCCCCTGCTTGTGTTCCCTCTCTCGCTGGCTGTCTCTATCTCTGTTGAATAAATAAATAAAATCTTTAAAAAAAAAAAGAATATTAAGTGCCAAAATAAAAGATTATGAAGCTTTTCACTATCTGGCAAGTTTCCATACAACAGCTAATGAAGACATGAGTGGGTAATTCAGTATCTGGCTTGTTAAGTGTGAAATATTTACTATTTTTAGTTTTTTAGTTCTTCCATTGATCTGGTGATTCTGTAAATTAATTAGCATTACCACTGGTTGTAACTTGTGTCCACTGATTGAATAAAGGTAAGTCAGTCATTAAAATGTGAGAGAAAAAAGATGTTGAGTTGATATGATATCCCTTATAGGCTTCAGAAGCTGAGTGTTGGCAGTTAATAGAAGGAAGAAAAAAATACATAAGATCAACTTTCAGAATGTTCAGTTAACTAAATATATTGTAAAGCCCAACGTGGTTCTTGGCACAGACTAAACACTCAACAAATAGACATCATCATCTTTACCATCAATATCCTCTTTACTCCCGTCATCATTCAAATGCTCTCCTCCTGACTTATAGGATATTTTCAGCTCAACAATTCAGGGATTTCAGCCTATGTCTATTAAAACCAAAAACCAAAATCTACTTGCATGGCATCTGCACAAGCAGACAAACCATTTTTATGACTGATGTGACTGAAATCTTTTTTTTTTTTGGACAAAATAAACATTGCATTAGACAGGTTAGAATTTTATGTTTTGGGGGCGCCTGGGTGGCACAGCGGTTAAGCGTCTGCCTTTGGCTCAGGGTGTGATCCCGGCGTTATGGGATCGAGCCCCACATCAGGCTCTTCCACTATGAGCCTGCTTCTTCCTCTCCCACTCCCCCTGCTTGTGTTCCCTCTCTCGCTGGCTGTCTCTATCTCTGTCGAATAAAAAAATAAAATCTTTAAAAAAAAAAGAATTTTATGTTTTGATATGTTTCCCAAAAAATTGTTTTATAAGACATCAGTGGACTTCATTGTATTATATTATCTTCCTCAATTTCTGAACTATATATTTAGTCATGAATAAACAGGCAAGCAGCCTGTGGCTTGCCTAGGACAGGACTGGAGAGAGGTGGGAAACGAGGAATGAAATCCAGGCTTGTCAGGCTGAGATGTAGTTTACCTTCTGGCCCTACCTATCTCTGATACTTTGGGATTTCTAAGCTGCTTTTTGCTTTGTTTTGTTTTAGATTTTATTTATGTATTTGTCAGAGAGAGAGCACAAGCAAGGGGAGCAGCAGGCAGGGAGAGAAGCAGGCTCCCCACTGAGCAAGGATCCCGATGCGGAACTCGATCCCAGAACCCTGGGATCATGACCTGAGCCAAAGGCAGACGCTTAACCAGCTGAGCCACCCAGGCGTCCAATACTTTGGGATTTCTGAAGTCAAGATAATGGCTTAGTGATGATCTGAAGAGATGGGTGGATGGATGGACAGATAGACATATAGATGTACCTCTAATAGCCATTTTATCTTTCCTCTGTAACTGTAGCTAATGCATGAAACTAGTAACTGACAAGGCAAGTAGGCAAAGGAGAGAATGCTCTCTTAGCACATCAGACCTCAAAACACTGCTGCTACAATTCGTTATCTAATTGACAAGCAAAATAGCTCAAAGACTGAGGATCCAGAGAAGAGCATATCATTTTCTTTATCATGGCACTCTGTATGCAACTCTTAGTTTGATGTGTTTTAAACAAAAAGGGGAATCATGTTAATGGTTATCTATATTCACTGTGCACTGAAACTTTTTAAAAAACTGGGTGAGATTTCTTGGCTTGAGGTTACTGTCATTTCTCCAAGTCCAAACTTTATTTCCAGAGGCTCGTGGTTTGGAATCCCGGTCTGGAGTTGGCATTCCAATTCGCCCTCGGCTTGCCACAGCTAGATTGAATTTGCTGTTTCTGGACTGAAGTGCTGAACAAGATCCTGGTGCCTCAGGTAGGGGATGTTTGACCATAGAGGAAGAAATCTGTGTCTGCAGTCTCCTTTGCTCAGAGAATGGAATCACCCATTAATATGTGGTGGAACCACAGTGCAGGCATTGAACTCCTGTATGTACCATATTAATGCACTAGTGTTTAATTTCTTCTGTGGAAAAATAAAGGAGATTTCCTCCCATAGGTTTGTCCAAATAGAGTAGATACAGAGTATTAGCAGTAAGGTCAGAGAATTAGCCCTCCTACAGCTCTGGCACCTTGGGAGTTTATGTTGTTCGTGGTTTCCAATAGATTTCTGAAAAACCCTCATAGCTTTTGTCAATTTTACATAAATTACTATAGCATGCTCATAAATGTAAATTAAGGACAGCATTGTAATCTTTAAAAGAGTAAACATTCAAAATGTGACTGGTGTGTGACAGCCGTTTTTTAAAAATCTGATCTGGGTGGATTATAAAACAAGGCAGGGAAGAAATGCCAACCTATCACTTTAACTTCTGTGAATGATGAGCTCTTCCCAAATTTATTTGCAAAATTACAGTTTTTGAAATCCCCGGTTTTCTCCTTTCCCCACTCTCTCCCACAACAATGACCATTCCGCTGTTTTGCCCAGTCTAAATCCATGAAACTCTAAAGTTTCCCTGTAGCTGATCCCCGCTTCAAACCTTCGTAACATGAGGGGTTGCTGGAAATTGCCCCCCCCCCCGCCAATGTCTTATAAGGTTTGGTCTTTTTAGTTTGATTTCATCCAAGACAAAATTCAACTCTGGTTCTCTCCATGGCCTCTGCTCACCCTAAGAAACTGCATGTAAATTTGTCCCATTTATTCTGTGGTATGAATTTCAGACTCAGGAGCAGGATTTTTGAGGATGTGGAGTCAAGGGAAAGGAGGGGCAGGATGGAATGAGGGACTCTAGGAGAGAAAACAAAGAGACACGTCCTGCTTTTGCTTATGTGGTCATTTTGGGCTCTGAGTATTAAGAAAAGGGTTTAGGTTTTTCGTTCTGATTGATAATCACTTCGTTTGTATGTCCCCAGATAAACCTAAAAATGATTGGTTCAAAAGATAGATATGATCCCTTTACGTTATCCGTGTTGCACATTTTCACTGGCTGATAACTGAATGAGGATAATGCTATATATGAAGACAGTTCATCTACTCAATGTTCTAAACCTTTGTTTTTGCTACAACTGCCTAGGAACGATAGATAATGGCCGTTGAATTAGGCAGAATTACACAAGTCATTCTCCAAAGGAAAAAATAAAATAACCCTTATTTTCTCTTTAAAAGGGTTTGGCCGTTGATTGAGAAGGGAGAGGAGAAATTAGGCATTTGGAAAAAAATGTTTAAGAGTTGATCTAAATAAACACATTATAGTTAGTTTCTCCTTTAGTTTTTAAGGAGTACTAGGGAAATAAATGTGATCCTTGGTCATAGAGACTCCTGTAACATGAATACAATGCTGGAAAATTTTCCTATTAACTCATTATTGAAGACAATTACAGTAGAGCTGGCCTTACTCTACAGAAGTTTAAGCCGTATACATTATAGGAGAACAGTCTATCCCACATTTCATTTACTTCTGTGGTTTCCATGACTCTCCATTTCTCTCTATATCAGAGATTTTACCCAGCCCAAAGTTTTCCTCTGGTATCATCTACCATCACTGCATGGAAGGCTCCTGAATTACAAACGCTTGCTCTGACTTCTCTTGAATTGCAGATCCACATTTGCAACTGCTCTCCAGACATTCCTATTATAATGTCCTTCTTTCAGTTCAGGCTAACCTCCGAACACTGTTGTTAATCCGTTCTCTAAAATGGGTACCCCACTGCAGATTTTTGATGCCAGCATTCTGCCAACATGGACTCATCTATCATTTTCGATTCAATCACTGCATTTATTCAGTTGAAAGCGTCTGTTATTACCTCCTTCCACATAAGTACTGTACTTGAATTTTTCTCTCCAATATAGCATTGAACCATTGTTTACTTTTTATTAGTATTTGCCTTGAATGATTTCCCATGCTAACTACTTTTGTTTCTATCCTTTGGGCTGCTTGGTTAGCAATTTGTCATGTACCACCTTTTATAAAGTCATCTAAACTTAAAAAGATAGAACTGTGCTATCTTAAAGCATGATTTTATTTCTTCAATTTAATTTTAAGAGCTTCAAGAAATCCCATTGAGCTGAAGCTCTAACGTAGCTCAAAATGCATCTTTCCATGTTGCTGATTTTCAATGTTGATGATTGAATGAAATGAGGTCTTATTTTTCCATGTCGATCTTCATGCTCATTGACCTCTTCAGATGAAATTTAAGAACAAATGGACTGCTGACAAAAAGCCATATTGGGCAATGTGACTAAGAAACAGGGAGAGGGGGATTCCATAAAGTCTAATAAAATATGGGGGTTGAGGGGGATGGTACGCCTAGCTATTGCCGCATGAATTTCTCTTTCTTCTTCGAGTGATTATGAGAAACAAGGAGACACCTGGTATCTAAAGGTCATAGGTCAGCGTGTCTCTTATTTATTCATTAAAGTCCTAGACACATATAGTGTTCTAATAGCATCTTCCACAAAAGTCGAAAAATTGAATACCCCAGCAGAAGGCATGGTTAAGTACTGCAAGATTTTCTTCAGAAAGAAAGCTTTACAGTGCTGTGAATCATAGCTGTGTGAGGCTTATCTACAGGAAAAATGGAGCCAATGGTTTTGGTTATTTTAATACACGTGTTATCCCCACCTACAGTACTTGTTGAAGACTCATAATTCCCACCTTACTCTACAATTATGTTGTGCAGACTGTTCTAAAACAGGCAGCACTGTCATTAAAATGTGCACCGTGCTTTGGTCCTGCCGAAAATACCAAATGCTTGTGGGCAATCTTAGTGACCACATGCTGGGGCCAGTTGTAGAAGGTTCCCGTTCTAGGTGATCGTGCTGGCAAATTCGCTGTCATGAAACAAGTGGAGTTCTGAGTTCCATGTGTTATGCAGGCAGGGGACAAGTCTTTCCTATAGGCTCCTTAATGATTAACTTAAAAGTGTGAGATGCCATCTGCTGGAAAGTGATAATATGGGCTGTGATATTTTGCAATGATCCTTGGGCTGTCTGTCAGCAGAACTATAAAACTGCTGTTCTTTCCACTTCTTTCCCCCCTTTTCTCCTTTACATGGATGATACATGCATTGGGGTATTGAACTCATTAGCCAAATGCCTGCATCGCTGTGTTGGAAACAACCTTCTTTTTTAAGATGTGCGTTTGATTTAATGATCATTTCTTCAGGGTTGGGAGACAAATGGAGGATAAGCCCAAACCCAATACATACTCAATGATAAGACACATCTTCGTCTCAGAAATGTTAGAATAGAAAAGCAATGTACCAGAGCATTTAAGAAAATTAGCTAGTACAATAGCAACCTTGATTTTAAATTGATCGTGGACAAAACGGACACATTCAGAATTATATCGCGGCTCGACTAGATGTTCGCAATTTGGTTAATTAAAAAGGAATAATGTATGATGGCGTTTGAGGATGTTTTGCCTTAGACAGTGCTTAGCACTGTAATGTAGATACTTGCAGAATTTGAACGTGATCAGACCTTATAGCCAACACAGATCTTGGAATGAGTTAGCAATTCCAAGAGCGTTCTGTAGCATTAGGATAGAGACTGACAAATTCCACATGTGCTTGACACATAGTAGGTAGTTAATAAATACTGACTGACATGGGGGCTCAAATTGAGTTTTGAGTTTATGGCTCTAGATGGATTATTGTAATTGACATTGCAGGAACCTTGTATATGTATTGTTTTAGTTTATTTTATTTGAACTAATTTGTGCTTTGGAATGTATTTGGGAATGATGACTTACCTAATTCTGCTCTTCAGCTAATTAAAACTACCAGGAGTCATTCTTATTCTTAGGGTGCACAAAATGAAAGACGATCAACCTGTGTAGGTTATTTTATTAATCAGAGCACACATATGACATCACAGTCCAATTGTTTGTCAGAAGTCAAAATTTACCTGTGAAACGTAAAGTTGTGTAGAGTCTGATATAATAATTATATTCAGATTAGCAGCATAACTCAGTGAAGTAATTTTAGGAATTTTTTTCACCTAGAAATTATCTATACTGATGCCTGGGCTTCATCCAGGCTTTTAATTTTGTCTGTGTTGGGGTCCAGGTATCAAAACATTTTTTTAGATTTCTATTGACTGTATTTGCAAACAAATTTGAGAGCCATTACCCAAAACAGTGGGCCTAAAAAGAACTTCAAAACTAGATCGCTTTCCTATTTTTCACCTTAAAGGATTTTTTTTTCAGCACTCTTGACAGGATGGTCTGTTTTTTCAGTGAACTCATCTCTTGGGAAAACAGAAGACAGAGGTAAAAGGTGACTCGTGCACACCTCACAGGTACTTCTGTTAAGGTCGAGTGGGATCTGCTTTACTTCAGGCTAAGGAATTTCTTAAAAGAAAACTTGAGTTAAATGTTTACAAGTCATTTCAATTTATCCTGTTCTGTAAAATATCAAAGGTCCCCAAAAATTGCTTGATTCTGGGTGTGAAGTGTACCTTGTATTAACTTGCATCTTGTGTGTGTCTATATAGGCATGATATATATGAATATGTGTTATATATATGTGTATATATGTGTATATGAGATATACATGTCAATTTTCCTCTATAGCTATATTTACATATTTTTAAAACATTTTATTTATTTGAGAGAGAGAGAGAACATGAGCAAGGAGAGGGGCAGAGGGAGAAGCAGACTCCCCGCTGAGCAAAGAGCCCGATGTGGGACTCAATCCGAGGACCCTGGGATCATGACTGGAGCTGAAGGCAGACACTTAACCGACTGAGCCACCCAGGCGCCCTATATTTTCTAAACCTAATTCACCTTGTCTACTTTCTAGTTGTATTTGATTTTAATTCCCTGTAGATCGCAGTAATAAATTTAGCACTTTTCATTTGAGACTAAAAGCATTCTTACTAATGCTAACAGACTACTTGAAAATTTAGCATTAATCATGATAAATGTTTACATAAATTTTTGTTGTTTTTGCTCTTTGTTACTTTCCCCAAACTGATGGACATGCTGGCAGCTTAGAATAAATCCCTGGGAGATACAAAAGCTCTTTAACAGAAGGCAAGGAAGAAGAGGCAGAAAACATCTTTACTATCCTTTCTAGTTGCTAGATGACTTAAAACCAAATCTTACTCCTTCTTTCAGAGTCTTAACTCTTAATCCTAAAGGGCTTGGTTAAGGCGTGCCTGTGTTCACTGAGGAAGCCCCACTTCTGTGTGGTTAAATGATTCTCTCACCTTTGTGCTGTGAAATAGCACTTAATATTCCTTCAGACCATCCCCACAATGCTTCTGGAGTTTGATAAATGGTACCACTTAGAAATTTGTCTTTCTTGTTTTTCTGGTCTTGTAACCTTAACCGTCTTGGGTCTCTAAACTAATTCTTCTAGGATGTTTTTCTTCAGCTTTATGATAGCTGTAAGAAGACGCCAGATTTTTATGTCCCTTTGCCTCCCTGAGTTGTGTCTGCTCCTCAGAAAGGCTCCAGTTTGCTGCTTTTATCATGTGCAGATGCCCATGGGGAAAAGTCGTGCATCTTCATTATGTCCCACTGGATGCTGTCCTGGATCCTCTCTCTTATTCTTCGCACCACCACTGACATGCCTGTGCCGAAGGAGCTCTCGGGTCTCCGTATTAAGACAACACCATGGTGGCACTGACAGTTTTCTCTTCCCCATGAGCATGGCTAAAATCAAGCCTTGAGACCGACAGCTCTTCTCGCTGCTTGTGGTTCAACTTGAAACCACAAGGTCCAGAAGCACATGGTTTAGATTCAGTGTCTTTCTCCAGCTAACACGAACCATTTGTTCAAGCAACTTTGGTATCTCTTTGAGAATAAGAGACCTGCCTCCATGCTCCCCAGACAGTCAAATAAATTCTCTTGGCTTCAAGACAAATTCAGAAAATTCTGCCCAACAATGGCATGCGGTTCAGTGTTTTCGTTTATTTTTGCAACTTTGTGAAGGAATGGCCAATAGACTTCTTGAAAAAAAAATTTAAAAATGCCAATCAAAGAAGTGGCAAATTAAAGAAACTGTTTATTATGGAAAGTTCCCATATTACAGTTAGGGAAAATGGAAATAAAATGATATCTCAAACAGGAAATAGAATTAGACGCCTGCCAGGGGCGGAATACCTGCCAGCGATATCCCCTCCCCCTTTTAATTCTCCCCATTTCACTGCGTTAGGAATAGATACTGTTCATGGGTCTTGGGGAGCAAAGTGAGACTCATCTGAGAAAAGATTATGCTATCTTTACTATCCTTTGTAGTTGCTAGATGACTTAAAACCTTGATGATTATTACAACTTTTCCTTGAAATTTGGAATGATAGAAAAAAAGATAGAAAAAAAATTTTTTTTTATTTTATTATATTATGTTAATCACCATACAGTACATCCCCAGATTCCGATGTAAAGTTCGATGCTTCATTAGTTGCGTATAACACCCAGTGCACCATGCAATACATGCCCTCCTTACTACCCATCACCAGTCTATCCATGAACATTTCTTAAAGCCACTTCAGCTCAGAACTCAATATGGTTAAGGTCTTACGAAAGAATATATGTCCTTCAGAAGAAAAGCAAAGGATAAGAATAAGTATGAGAAATGCCCTCTTAGAGCTAGAGTCTCCAATAATGGCAAGCATGGAATACCATGGCCAGGGAAGTAAACATAATTTGTAGGACAGCTAGCCAAAAATATGTCAACATTTCTTAGGAGGTGTTCATCAGTTTTACTTTTTTTGTGAGTCGCAGAATCCACACCGTTGTCAGGTGCATTCTCACTAACCCAGGTGGTTAGATACAGGTACTTTACAGGGATTTATTAACTGGGGACATGACCAAAGAACATTCTAGAATGGCAACTCTGTAAGTTTAACTATACAGTTATTTGTCGTATCAGTAGATGCCATATCAGTTCTCTCTGTGAAATTAACCATGCTATTTAAAATGCATGGGAGAGGGGCGCCTGGGNGGGTGGCACAGCGGTTAAGCGTCTGCCTTCGGCTCAGGGCGTGATCCCGGCGTTATGGGATCGAGCCCCACATCAGGCTCCTCTGCTATGAGCCTGCTTCTTCCTCTCCCACTCCCCCTGCTTGTGTTCCCTCTCTCGCTGGCTGTCTCTATCTCTGTTGAATAAATAAATAAAATCTTTAAAAAAAAATAAAAAAATAAAAATAAAATGCATGGGAGAATGAATAAATGTCTCTCTTCTGGTTCAGCTCTGGATCTTTCTTCTGTGTTTCTTCTTCTCATGTCCCTTCTCCNTGTTCCCTCTCTCGCTGGCTGTCTCTATCTCTGTTGAATAAATAAATAAAATCTTTAAAAAAAAATAAAAAAATAAAAATAAAATGCATGGGAGAATGAATAAATGTCTCTCTTCTGGTTCAGCTCTGGATCTTTCTTCTGTGTTTCTTCTTCTCATGTCCCTTCTCCTCCCATGTCCTATCTTTCTCTTCTCCTTTACCGTTACTACTGGAACATCCTCTTCTTGATTCAAGGCCTCTGTTACAATTGTAAAATGTTCTTAATTTGTTGCTTTTACACTTTCTCAAATTTTCCTTTAAAATACTCTGCATGTATCAACAGTTTCCCAGCCTAGCTGCTTGACTCATTATGTAGGTGACCTCTGCATAACGTTGTAAGTCTTTATTTCTCTATCTAGAGCGTTGTGTCTTATGTTCTCTGTGTTCAATGTTTTATTTACTATAGTGACGCCCCGGAATTAAATTCCCTTTTGCTTAGAAGCATCATATGCTTGGAGAATAGACTGAAAACCCACCACCCACGGAGTAGCTCTGTGATTCTTTTGGTATTAACAACACTGAGTGCTCACCTAGCTCTACCAGGACATACATTTTTATAACAGGACAATTTTTCATTTTTAAAATTAGCATCTTTGTGTTCTTTAGATGAATACTTGCATTATCGATTGCTGATAATGAGGGAATGTAATGATAACCTCTCAAACTTTACTGATGGGCTGTCAGTTGAGGGAAACGATGTTTGGAAAGCCATTTTGCAACACCTGCCAAGACTCTAAAAGTATCCATCCCCCTTGACCCTTTTAATTTAACTTCTGGGAACTTATCCTAAGGAAATAATACTAAATACAGAAAAGCTTTATGTAAACAGTAGCACTATTTAACATACCACCGTCTTAGAGAGAGAAAACATGATAAGCACTCAATAATATGAGAACAGTTAAATACAAAATGAAATATTAATTCTGCCATTATTATTGTGCTTAAATAATTTATATTCATATAAAATAGAATTTTGATATAAGGTTTGGGAGAAGATGATTATAAATTACATTTGACCCTTGAACCACACAGGGGTTAAGGATGCCAACTGCCCACACAGTTGAAAATCCACGTAGAAGTTCTGACTCCTCCAAAACTTCACCACCAATAGCCTACTGTTGACAAGAAGGAAGAAATAGTCAGCACGTGTTTTGTATGTTTTATGTATTATATAGGTCTTATAATAAAGTAAGCTAGAGAAACAAATGTTATTAAAAATAAAGAAGAGAATACATTCACAGTACTATACGTGTATTTATTGAAAGGCATCCGCATGTAAGTAGAACCACGCCGTTCAAATCTGTGTTGTTCTGGGGCCACCTATACATGTACAGTATGAACATGGATATGTACAATGCACGCTGAAAGCAGGACAACAAAGCAATATTCCATTAATCTATCTGGTTGCCTAAGAGTGATGGAATTAGTGGCAATTTCTTTTTTATTTTTCAGGTTTATTGACATGTCAACAGTGAGCATGTTCTATTTAAATGGGGACAAACAAAAAGCAAGTTCAATTTTTTCTTTAAGTCTTTAAGTAAGACTTCTAAGGCTCACTCTCAAAGTGATTTTTGGGTTTCAGGGGATGAGGGTGTGCAGGGGAAACAAACGGACTAAAATATTTTTGAACTGGGATGATTGGGGAGCAGTAGCTCAGTGAGGCAGCTTTATAAAGACTGGGTTGACCTTCAGGACATTGGGGAGAGATGACCTTGAACACCTCAGACAACATTAAACTCCAGGTTACAGCTGACTGGAATTCTGAGGTTTTATTGGCCATGAGCCAGTCTGCAGCCCACTGTAACCACCCTAGTATTTTATAACATTGTAAAGACTGTATTGTTTCAAACATTTCAAAATTTTACACACAACCTGGCAGTCATCCAAAGCCATTTCCAATGGGCCAAAACTATCAGCAGCCACCCACCTCCTTGGCCATGGCTGCCTGATTAATGATGTTCCACCAACGGGGTCCTCCATTAGGATCATCTAGGCTGGGAGACCCCAGGACAAATACGATCTTTGAGTCTTGTAAATTGTCTATATATTTTGCAGCTGATTTTTTTTTTTCTTTTTTAAGCAGAGATGGAACATCAGAAAGCAGAGGTCTGGTGTGGTGTAGCTTGGATTGGCTGAATGCAACAGGCTTTAATTCAATAAAAAAAGCAAAGGATGCTCTTTGTCACAGACACTATTCCTACTTCAGGGTACTTGTTATGGCATGTAACTTCTGTAAGCTGCTCAACTTCCCCCCTCCTCAACCCTCCCCTTTTTTTTTCCATTGCTCCTTTACCCTGACTTAAAGTTTATTTACCCCGTGGGCTTAGAACTGAAGTTTTAAAAAAGCAAATAGAATATTAAATATTCTCCATTGATACTTTTCTTTTGGAAATGAATAATTTACACATTACTAAGTGTATTCAGGTCCTTCACATCATAACCATACTAAGTCATTACGATGTGCCGGTTCTAAGTACTTCATGTATGAGAGCTCACTTTATGAAAGCTCACTTAGTCTTTGCAACAACCCTATGAGCTAGTTACTATTGTCACCATTTTACAGATGAAAAAAAAAAAAGGAACACAAAGAAAGGTGAAAAATCTTACCCAGAGTCATTCACTTGGTTTATAATTAGTGGAGCTAGAAAATGAGCCTGACCAAATGGATAGAGCATCTGTGATTAACCACCTTGCCACTTAAGGTGGTTTTCGATCTCACATTTTCTAACAACCGTCATCAGTGGTATTAGAAGTGTTATGTTAAATATGTACCATATATTTCTTTACTGCCTCACCAAAACAGAAGGTAGAAATTGTTCATTGAGAGAGAGAGAGAGAGATTCTTCCAAACCTGTAACTCAGAGAAAAGAACGTCTTTAGATAGTGATACTAGTTTTCTGTTCTCTAGGGAAGCAATAGCTTTGTTTCCTTGTTTGTTCTTCTGACTTGGAAAAAATTTGTTAACTCCCTGGTTTCTCAAATTATTTTTGGTCTAAGTGATACAGTAACTGTCAGAAATACATTTATCACTATCACTAATTCCATGCAACTTTGTTTCGCTTCTAGGAATGTTATTTATTAGACTGACCTTGTAAAAACGAAGAGACAGTACAGTCAGAAAAGAGAGCTGACTCATTCCTATCCTATAATTGCGCACTATCTGGAGAGCGGGAAATGGAAATCAGTAAGATTTTACTAATGGCCACTGAGACATTCCAATCATTTCAGTCCATAGCTCTCATTCAATTATGTAAACCTCAACTATGCATTTTTTTAAAACCAAATTACAGTATATGATAAAACAAGAGCCGCAGGCTTCACAAAGTAGACTATCTCACACCATAAAAGGCCCCGTATGAGCTCTTTATTTCTGACTTGGTTCCCTAGGTTGACAAGATTCATCAGAAAATTCATCTCTTGGTTTGGCTTTGCTTCTGTTTCCTTGACACAGAGTGTATTTAAAAGGATTGTTCATTTAGCATGTTCTGTCGAATGATGGTGTTGATAGGGTTGGGCACCTCTGGTCTTGTTAAGATGAACCTGGAGGACGTTATACGAAGTGAAGTTAGCCAGTCACAGACAAACCCTATGATTCTACGTATATGAGGTTTCTAAAATAGCAAACTCCACAGAAGCCTTGAATAGAATGAGGGTTGCCAGGGACTGGAGGGAGTGAGAAGTGGGGAGTTGCTGTTCAAAGGATATAAAATTTCAGTTATACGAGATGAATTAATTCTAGAAATCTGATGTATGACATTGTGCCTGTACTTAGCAATATTGTATTGTACACTTAAAAAAGTGTTAAACGCTCTTATCACAATAAAAAAGAAGAAGAAAGGCAACACATTGATGTGCCTCTGCATAGTATCATGGAGGACAGGATCTTGTCCTAAGGGCATACATAATCTACCTTCTTTGAATGCACGGTTTCCCCGCACGTAATGGGAAGAATGGAGGTTTAGGCGGCAGTGAGGTGTGGCTCTGTCCACTCCTTACCTGCAGTTTGGGCGTCAGAGGGGTTAAGTGATATGCAAAAACTCACTTTCCTCATTTGTGAAATGGTTAAAATAATAGCTACATCATAAGATTTTCATAAGGGTTAGAAATAATATCTCAGAGTATGCAACAGATTGTCTAGAAAATAATAGGCCTTTAATAAAGGGTAGTGAGTACTGTTTTATGTGTGTTAATTTCCTTTTATCATCAACCCCATGATGAGGAGGATATAGTGGTGTCTCAGCAGGCACAGGTACCATAAATGAACGCACCATGAGTATGGCATTTGAGTCTTAAGAGTACTGTGTTAATGGGACAACTAATAACAGTCAAGGTAGGAATATTATACACGATCTAGTACACTCCTGTGAGAAGATCAGGTTTCACATGGAGGAAGGACACTGTGGTCCAGTTTACAGAAAAAATACTTGCAAGTATTATTTCAGTCCTTTTAGGAAGTATTTTCGCTTCCATGTTTTCCCACTATACTCTTATCCAAGTAAACCATGTCTCCGATGGAGCTGAAACCTAGATTAGAGTTAAAACATCATTACTGAAGAGTCAAAGGTTTATACTTACTGAAATATAATACTGTCTTTAAGGCACTCAGAGTGTGGAAGGGGTTGATCCCAACATCCTGCAAATGTTGATGTGGTACATGCTTCATAGCAACGGGCCAGAATTCATGTTTAAGGTACAGACATAAGATAGTAACTCTAAACCTCTATTAACAATCCCTCATACTGTTTCAGGGCTTCCATTACAAGCCAATTAGGAAACCGAGCTTCTATTTAGGTGGCTAGTGTGATTTGTAAGTTGTTCTTCCATAGTGATTGTTTTGTCAAGTTAAACCTGACTGCTCAGAGATTTCTGCGCTGTAAGCCTGAATGCATCTTGATGTGTTTGCTTGTGCTAAATCAGGGATCACCGCTCACCAAATGAAAATCTTTTTGTTATAGATGGAGCTTGAACAAGAAACTCAGCCACTTGGTTGGATAAAGAACACTTTGAACATTTGCTTATTACAGCAGTCTCAAAACATTAGGGTAGGAGTTAAGCCCACAGTTTTGTTTTAAATTAAGTGCTCCTAAAAAGCGTGAGACTAATAGCACCAACCAAAGCCAGTTATTTTTCTGGCAAGCAATATGTGAGTTTCCCCTCATTGCTAAGCCAGTAAAATTCAGCATTACTGTGGCAATTTTCCTACTGTTCCAGTTCTTGGCCTGTGTCTACACAGCACCAAAATAGCTAGATGAAAAGTGAAAACTTCAGTTGGTCGTTAGGATGCTGCCAAATATTGGAACACGGTGTATTATAAGTCATCAAGAGGTTTCATTAGATTTTTCCCTCTTTACCACACATTTTGGCAGTGTAGATGCCAATTTAAACTCTATCCATAGGGACATTTTGTGGATTTGTACTATTCAGCATGGAACAAAAGAAGGAACACCAGGTATCTTTACGAAGAGATGACTCAACTCAAATCTGTACTTTTTATATTTCTACTATGTTCAATTAAAGTGATCTTTTGTTTTGGATCTGCCAAAATCATGTATCCTGGGTTTTCAAATCCTATCTCACCCTTTCCCTGAGGAGCCTACCAGATGATTATGTATCCATTTAAGATAGCTTTCCAAAGACAGAATATATCCATCTGCAATGACAAACAGTTGTTGAATATTTACTACATTTCAAGCACTGTGCTAGATGATTAGACATATAAAAAAATATGAAGTATATTTCCTGCTTTCTAGAGATAAATTCCACTGGAGAGACAATGTATTTATATAAATGAAGCAGACACAGTTAGGTATTTATCCAAAGGATACAAACATAGTGATTCCAAGGGGCACCTGCACCCCAATGTTTACAGCAGTAATGTCCACAGTAGCTAAACTATGGAAAGAGCCCAGATGTCCATCGGCAGATAAATGGATAAAGATGTGGTGTGTGTGTGTGTGTGTGTGTGTTTATACACACACAATGGAATATTACCCAGCCATCAAAAAGAATGAAATCTTGCCCATTTGCAACAACATGGATGGAACTAGAGGGTTTTATGCTAAGCAAAATAAGTCAGACAAAGTTAAATACCATATGATTTCACTCAAATGTGGAATTTAAGAAACAAAACAGATGAACATAGGGGAAGGGAAGGAAAAATAAGACAAAACCAGAGAGGGAAACAAACCATAAGAGACTCTTAACTCTAAGAAAAAACTGAGGGTTGCTGGAGGGGAGGTGGGTAGGGGGATGGGGTAACTGGGTGATGGGCATTAAGGAGGGCACTTGATGTAATGAGCAGTGGGTGTTGTATGCAACTGATGAATCACTAAATTCTGCCTCTGAAACTTATAATGCGGTACATGTTAATTAAATTGAATTTAAATGAAAAACCCCTTAAGGATGCACAAAAAAATATGTAATAATATTTGATAAAATAGTAAACAAGAATTGCTACTGAGTATAGTTAGCAGACATCACAGGGTGTGGCAGAGACTGCTAGGGCTTTGCCAAGGATGTGAAGATTTTGTTGGGTGTCATAAAAAACAGGGACCTTTGGCAAGTAAAGAAGAGAACAGGGAACCTGGCAGCCAAGGGAAAGAGTAAGGTGTCAGGGTAGCAGAGTGACCACTTCATCCCTGTTTGCTTGGAACATTTGCAGTTTTAGAGCTGAACATTCTGTGTCCCAGAAAACTCTTCAATCGTGGACAAAGTAGGATAGCAGTCACCCTACTAGGTAGTGATGCACATAACAATGCCAGGAAACAATGAACAAGTTTAACTGGAGAACTTATTTAAGGTGGAAATGGAAGAAAAAAAAACTGGAGAAAATGGTTTGCACATGTCAAGGACCTTGTGTCATGTATTGGGGCATTTGAAATGTAATCTGTGCTCTGTAGGGGAAATTATGAATCCTTTTTATAAGTTGTCTGAAATTCATAAGGAATCATTTTTGAGATATCAGTCATAGCATGTAGATGTATTTAATTAATTCATTTACTAACAAGTATTTACCAAGCACCTACTGTGTGCTATGTGTTGTTCTAGACATTGAGGATGCCACCATCAGAAAGCCTTAAGTTTTTATTCTTGCTGTGCTTACATTTTGGTGGTGAGACCAAAACAAACAAATAATTATATAATGGTATATCAGTGTTCTTGATAAATGAAATGGGATAAATGGACAGGGAATGATGGGGAGCAGGGTTCTATTTCAGGTAGGGTACTCAGAAATGATCTCTTTATAAGATTATGTTTGAGCAAGGGCCTAAATGAAATGAAGGAACGTGTCATGTGGATAATCAGGAGAAAAGCATCCCAGATAGAATGAAAGTACATGCAAAAGTCCTGAGGTAGAAACGTGCTAACGTGTTTGAAGAGCACAAAGGAGGACCCTGTGTCAGTAGCAGAACGAGTAAGGATTAGCGTAGTAGGAGTTTAGGACACCGGGTACCATGTTTGCCAGCTCTTGCAGGCTCCATAGGCTTTAACGCCTTACTTGCTTTTCAGTGAGCTTGGGTTACAGAGTGCAGATCAGAGCCTATCTCAATATGACGGACATGATAGAGGAGAACTGGAAAATAGAATGGGATGGATAATACCTAAGAATGCCAGGACTATATTTTTGCAAGAAATAATTAATTAATAAACAATGAAATAACACTGTGCTTCAAATGAGAACATGTATTCCCCAGTTTCTTGCTCATGCCAATCTACCATAAAAGGCCATTTGTTTTTGTTTAATATTTCAGAAGGAAAGCCACTTTGTCAGGCACATTTTGCATATTTGATTTTTATCTGGGAAGATTTTTAATTAGAACATTAAATTGAGAGGGAAGAAAGAAAAGAGGAAGATCCTGTCCCGTGTTGCATGGGTATGTTAACATTTAAAGCCTATATAACGGGGCGCCTGGGTGGCTCAGTCGTTAAGTATCTGCCTTCAGCTCAGGGTGTGATCCCGGAGTCCTGGGATCGAGCCCCACATCAGGCTCCTCCGCTGGGAGCCTGCTTCTTCCTCTCCCACTTCCCCTGCCTGTGTTCCCCCTCTCGCTCGCTATCTCTCTCTCTGTCAAATAAATAAATAAAATCTTTTAAAAAATTAATTAATTAATTAATTAAAGGCTATATAACAGTAACTATTCATTTTCATACTGTGAGCTTTCTAGTTCACTTAAAAAAAACACACAAAATGTCATATCGCTTAATCCTCCCAAATATATTTTTGTGTATGACAATAATTCTGCTTGATTAGTGCTTTTTCAACATTATCCTTTTCTCCCTCATTTTTGGAGCAAGTTTTTTTTTTAAAGATTTTATTTGTTTATTTGAGAGGGAAAGAGAGAGCATGAGCAGAGGCTGGCAGGGAGGGTGGGGGAGAAGCAGACTCCCCGCAGAGCAGGGCGCCTGACACCAGGCTCAATCCCAGGACCCTGAGATCATGACCTGAGCTGAAGGCAGACACTTAACTAACTGAGCCATCCAGGTGCTCCTGGAGCAAGTTTATTTCATCCAGTTGCAGAATCACATGCTAATACAATTTTAGGATTGCAAGTTTAAATCTCTATAACTCAAAAAAGTAAAATATAGGGTTTTTTTTTATTACGATATGTTTGTCACCATACAGTACACCATTTGTTTTTGATGTAGTGTTCCATGATTCATTGTTTGCGTATAACACCCAGTGCTCCATGCAATATGTGCCCTCCTTAATACCGATCACTGGGCTTGCCCATCCCTCCACCCCCATCCCCTCTAAAACCCTCAGTTTGTTTCCCAGAGTCCATAGGTTTGCATAACAGCATTGATTTCCCAACTTCTAAAAAAAATATTTATTTATTTATTTTAGAGAGAGAGAGAGAGAGAGAGGATGCAAGCAGGGGGAGGGGCATAGGGAGAGAGACTAGCAGACTCCCCGCTGAGCAGTGAGCCTGATGTGGGACTCAGTCCCAGGACTCAGAAATCCTAACCTGAGCCAAAATCAAGTGTCAGTCGCTTAACCAACTGAGCCACCCAGATGCCCCCCCCCAACATTTTTCAAGCCTTATAAAAAACTGTACATTTAAAGTACTAGTCAGTAGGCCAAGAATTACATATAAACAATGTTGGACAAATTCATGTTACTAAGAATATCTTACCCTTCATGTTTTCTGATTTTTCTGTCTGCTTTTAATTAAATTTTTATCTTTCAATAACTATAGATTAACATAAAGTTGTAAGAAATAATAAAAGGAGAGCCTTTCCTCGGTTTCTCACAAAGGAAACTATAGTGCAATAGCTCAATGAGAATATTGACCCTGATATAGTCAAGATACAGAACATTTCTGTAAACCCAAGGATCCCTCATGTTGCCCTTTTACAGCCAGACCCGCTGGCTTCCCACTCCCACACCCTCCTCAACTTGTGGCAACCACTAATGTGTTCTCCATTTCTGTAATTTTATTGTAAACAATGTTATACATAGTATAAAAATGCAGTATATAGCCTATGGGATTGTTGGTTTGGTTTGTTTTTTTTTCATCCAGCATGATTCTTTGGAGATTCATCCAAATTGTTGTATGTATCCATAGTTTGTTTCTTTATATTGTTTGAGTAGCAATCCACATTATAGACGCCTATATTTGTTTAACCACTCATCTGTTGAAGGACGTCTGGGCTGTTTCCTGTTTGGGGCTATTACAAATAAATCTGTTGTAAAATTTACATACATATATTTGTGTAAAGTAAGTTTTCGTTTATTGAGGATAAATGCCCAGGAGTGCAACTGTTGGGTCCTATGGTAGTCACAATTTGAGTTCTGTAAGACACTGACAAACTCTTCCAGAGTGGCTGTCCCATTTTGTATTCTCAGTGACTGAAAGTTCCTGTTGCTCCACATCCTCACCAGCATTTGGTGCTGTCAGAATGTTACTACTCTGATGATTATAGTCATTTTAATAGGTGTCTAGTGACATTTCATGGTAGTTTAAATTTATAAACCGTTAATGACACATGAAGTTTAATGTCTTAATGTGCTCACTTTCCATCTGTATGTCTTTGGTGAAGTGCCCCTTTCTCTCCTGGAATATGAATGACATGAATGTTACGATCTTTTTCTGTAGTCCCACAAGTTCCTGAAACTCTGTCCATTTTCTTTTTCCATCTATTTCACCTTTGTTTTTCAGACTGGGTCATTTCTGTTGTTCCATCTTCAGGTTTACTAATTCTTTCCTCTGCCCCTTCCATGCTGCTCTTGGGCCAATCCACCGAGTTTTAAAATTTTGGTTATTAAATTTTCATTATAAAATTTTCATTTGGCTCTTTGGTGTATCTTCTATCTCTTGGCAGAGACTTTCATTTTTTTTTTCATTTATTTTAAGCATCTTTATTATTGTTCATGGAAGCATTTATTATTATTATTGTTATTATTATGATAGCCTCTTAAAAATTTTTGTCAGATAATCCTAGCATCCCTATCATTTCAGTGTTATCTATTCTCTCCTTTTTTCATCATTTTGAAATTCTCCTCGTTCTTCCTGTGATAAATGATTTTTGTATTGGAACTTGAACATTGGGGGTATGGTGTTATGAGAATCTGGATCTTATTTACAACTTCTGTTTCAGATGATTTTTTTTGACACTGATTTAGCAGGAGAAGTGGGGGTCATGCCACCTCATTACTGCCAGGTGAGGGTAAAGGTCTAGGCTTCCCTATTAGCCTTTGCTTATTGGGCTCAAGGTAGGGTCACAGTATTTTCTGTGGCTTTTGGCTGGAGTAGAGTAGTTATTGCCTAAAAGCATTCTTTCTTGGTAGGCCACCCCTTTCCTGGTCCTTTGGCTAGAGAGGGACTTTAATTGGGGTTTCTTGTGCCTGTATTCACTAGTGTTTCTAGATTGCTAGGTTCTTCAGCTCCAAATCTGGGAAATGTGATGTATAACCCCACCACCCCCATGAAAACTCAATATTTTGATGTTGCTTGGGTCCCATGGCCCATAGCCCATTAGCCTTTTCTTTCTACCTCTCAGAGTCCTCTTATGTTTGTCTTATATATTACATCCAGGGGTTTTCAGTTGTACTTAGCAGAAAGAATAGTAAAAAGTATATCTATGTCACCTCTGAAGTGGAAATCTCTTTCATCCCTTTTGTTCCAATGATAAATGAGCAAAAATATTGAATTGTGGTAATAAATAGATACAGCCTTATTTAAGACCAAAACAATCATTTCTAGCTCCACAGTATCAAACAGTGCCTTGCAAAACTCTCCAGTTCTGACAGTTACCCTGATTTTATATCCCTCAACTACACATATCTGATGGCCCTCTTTACTCGGATAATCCATCACCACCTGGATAATCCATTACCACCATCCGTGAAATGTTATCACATTTAAATATAATATAAAAAATTAAATGTGCACTTGTTTCTCTTCCACCTTCAGGTTCCATCAATTTTTTTTCCTGGTGTTGTACTTTCTGTTCTCAGAGCCTCCCTCCTACCACACAGCCAGGTTCAGAACTTCAGCACTGCTGTCGGTGATGCATCCCCCTCATTGCTCCAGTCCACGCTGTCACCAAATCTGTTGTTCCTCCTTTACATTCTCCCTCACACCCATGAGTTGCTTTTCATGTTTAATGCTATCACATTAGCCAAGATCTTTAACTGAACTATGGAAATATTTTCTTCCATGTCCTGTCTGTTGCCATCAGAGTCCTGCTCTGATTCATTCTATAACATAGACCATCCTTCCTGAGCCAAATGATCATTTAGGTCTTAGCTTACCAATTCCCCACCTCTGTGCCTTGGCTTATGCAGAGGACACTGCCTTACTTATCTCCAGATATTCAAGAGCTATGCTGTTTTGGGGAACAGACCAAGGAAAGTCTTCTGAAGAGTCCCTCCTGATCCTACCAGCTATATGCAACCCCTCTGCCTCGGACCACACATCCGCTTTGTTGGTAACTTCCTATCATTTTGTATTATATATGACATCTCCTTGAGAACAGAAACTCATCTTATTTATCTTCATTTTTCCTAGAGTTTCACCCCAAACATCTTACGTGATAGCTGTTAAAGTTGTTGAATGAATGAATGAATGAATGAATGAATAAAGAAAAACAAAAATAATTCACAAAGCTTGTCTTGACATTTTCTTCTTGTCTTCCTTTTCTTGACACTTTGCCCCTTTAGTTTCTTCAAAGTGACAATATTCAATCCCAGTGACTCACAAATATATTAAAATTCATGAGAAGGTGTTGCCAAATGAAGATAAGGGCCCTTGGGTTTAAATATCTTCTAATAGGGACGCCAATAGATAAAATGTTTCTTCTGTCACAGGTGAGAAGGGGCAACTCTGTTTCTGTTTGTGAAAGGTGTAAGTGAAGTACAGAGCCTAAGATGGTACAGTTGGTGACAGAGAGCATCATCATCTAACTCAGTGGCTTCCAAGTTGTCTCTAGGCAACCACAATACAGCACATTAATATATCAACCCAAATATGTAATTTTAGAAGAGCACATAACCTCTAAAGAGAGTTGCAGACAAGGTTTTTGCTCAGTAGTGACTCATCTTAGTAGCTGACTTTTTTTTCCTGGATTCAACCAAGGAACTCTGAGTAAGTTGGCTTTGCCACGTCCCAAAGAGACCCAGGGTAACTCTCACTCAGCCTTTGCTGTGAACAGAGACTATCAGGTCACCTAAGAAACAGCAGTTTGTGGGCTCCTGCTTTATGCAATGATGACCTTGGCTTGCACAACCCAAATAGAATGTGCCCCAACTCATGAAGTCAAGGCAATGTGGTAAACAGAGCCTGTGCCAACAGGACATCATTTCAACATCCTCTGGCATATGAAACATGTTTGGGCAGGGGCACACACATCATAAGCTGTATTTTGGTATGGACAATCTGGGAACTCAGTGGCAACTATGTCATAGATCCATTAGCTTCATAGAGACAGCCTCTGATGTTACTTTAAGTCAGCTACTTGTTAAACTTTGAAAAGTCACTGAAAATGAGTGCCTTTGAAACATGAACAATGGTTAAAATGGTATGGAAAACGAAACAGATGGCCAGCTGTTGGATGAAGGTGTTAAGTAAAGCATTTTTTATGATGCTGTTATGGTAATGATATTCCAATACAGAATATTGTTTTGTACTAATTGACATCAGTTGGGTACAGCTGAAGCATGTTGGGCTTTTAAGAGTAAAGGTGAGTTTCTTCTCTTAAATATCTCCACTGAATTTATTTCTATTGAACCCACCCTACTGCAGCCTCTAATAATAAACTAGATGGACATAACCTGAAATGTGGTCTTTGTATAAAGCCCTAACACTAATAAAATGAGCATTTAAGCCTACCATTTTATACGATTGGCGCTCTAATAATTCAATCCCTACATTTTGTTGAAAGCCTTTTAGTTAATACTGAATGCTCCAAGACCATATGCAAGGAATGATCCTTGAGGCCTTTGGGCTTAGTGCTTTACAAGGCACAGCAAAACAAAATAAAACAAAAAACTCAGTAAATGCTTGTTTACATGGATTTGCTCTGACATCATGCTAGGCTCCCAGGAAAACCAGGTGCTTGCAAGTTGCTAATTTTCTTAGTTCACAAAACTGAGTTGTACCTGGGTCTTTCTAATGCTTGATTAGATGTAAGTGCTAGCTACCTACTCAGAATATATTGCTGAAGGGTATTATGTTTAGGGGGCAGTTAGAATTCAAAAATCAACCAGTGAAATGCTGCAGACTTTAAATATTGTTGTTTTGAAAAAAGGTTGAGAGATGTGAAATTCAGAGCAGGTAAACACAGAGTAATCACAGAATCAGTGATCATTTTTTCTCCTGGCACTGACAAGAGACATCTCTACCCAGTCATTGCTGTGGTTTGCATATTCTCCTGCACCTAATAGCTATTTTTTTTACCAAAAAAAAAAAAAGATAAATAAAATAAAAATTAGAAGTGGATTGTGGATCCTGAGCTGTTCATAGAGTTACATGCAAGAAATATGAACTTGGAAACTCAGACTGTGCACCTTGGTTCTTACTCCACTTTTGATTCTCAGCTTTCTGTCTTTGGGGCAGCTTTTTAAAGATGCTATTACATCTCTAGGGCCTAATTCATACAAACATTAGCTTGTGATGGATAAAACAAATGTGAGATCTTGTAATAAATAAATAGCACCATTTCCTATGAACCAGAACACTAAGAGACCTGAATATAAAATACAATATGCTCAGAAATATGGGGGCCATAAGTGAGGAAAGAAAAGGTGTGCCATGGTGAGTTCAGACATGTGATTTCGCAAATGATCCAGACCAAAAAGCATTTTAAAAAGAGAGCTCCACTCACTGAAGCAATTTCTAATAGGTGATTTGCATTTCTAAAGAGCTCACGTGAATTTGTGGGGCCCCACACTGGACTGTGCACAGTAAATCTCTTGATTTGAGTGAGAATATTTTTATTATATTTGACAAACAAGTATATTGGCATTTTTATATACTGAGGTAATCATTGGTGTTCTATACACTCTTACAGTATTTAATGGTATTCCATGTCAGAATAAGTAGAAATGTTGAGATTATGACACACTGAAATTTTGAAACACTATCACTAATGTGTACTAAGTGAAATGAAAACCTTATTTATCCACAGTATCATTGGAGAATAAAATGAAAATTATAAACGTTCTAAGTAGCTCAAGTGTATCGCTTGGTGAATCTTATGTTGAATTTGAAACATTTTGAATTGAAACCTTAAAATGTATTAAATTCTTCTCTACCTTCTTTTTTTTTT